>NW_027279723.1:322500-345000 GCF_046629955.1 Centroberyx affinis
GAGCTACGGCTGCTGGGGAAATTGAAAAGACTGGCATGCGAATTTCTGTGTGGGAATGCGTGTGATTGTGTGTGTATGTGGATATGAGTGCGGTGTAAATTCTCTACTGTGAGGCTGATGTTACCCTCTGTGTGTGTGTGTGTGTGTGTGTGTGTGTGTGTGTGTGTGTGTGTGTACATCTCAAACATCTCTTCTTTTCATCGTGTATGTCATCTATCATTCTATCATAAGTATGTGAGTCCTTTTTGTGTGTGTGTGTCTTGCCCCCCTCACCTTGCGGCAGGCCGTCCCACACGTCCAGCCAGTCGTACTTGCAGTCTCCCTCTCCCACCAGCAGGGGGTCGTTCTCCAGGTCGAAGGTGAGGAAGGTGAGGGTGATGTCCATGTGGGGCGGGGCGATGATCATGTAGGAACACTCCAGATTGTGGGGGTATTTATCCGGGAACCCCGGGGACTCGATCATGCCGGAGGGGCTGGTGAAATTGCGGAAGCAGAACTCCGACCCTGAACGAACACAAGGATAAGAGGATATTTAGAAAGGCATAAGCTATCGGTCATATTGGGATAAGATACAGGCATAAGCAATCGATCACGCAGGGATATCTCATCTGACTTGCAGAGGGTGTTTCAGAAAGTCGTTTGTCACTGACAGCGAGCTGGAATATACAGTAGTTGTGGCGGTGCAACACACAAACACACACACACACACACACTCAGGGTTTATGATTACCAATGTGGGGAGAGCATCCACGGTTAGCAAATGCTCAAGTGGGCGTGCCTAACGTCGCATCATGCCATGCGAGCTGGCTAATAGCTCTTTTTGTCAGTCAAGCTCCTTCCGCCTCGCTCTCCCGACCCACCGATCGGCTCCGTCTGCGTTTTCGACACAACAGCCTTAATCTCCTCGACTGCTTTTGTGTTCAAAAACGACAGAAAGTTGATCAAGACACCCTCTCATACTGTTTCTCTCTTTCTCTCTCTTGCAGTGATGTAGCGGTAAATACAAAGATGGGTAAACTTTGACCTCCAGTCGGTGATTATCATAAGGCAAACAACCACAAATATGAACAAAAATCTATTATACCGTCAGAAAAGCATGAAATGATGCTTTAATTTCTTAAAAGACTCTATCCTCATCTAGTTTGCCTTGGTTTGACGCTACTTACTATGACAAATACAATGAATTTACATCATGAAGATACATGCCAGGCAAAAAATGTGGGTAAACTCAATTCTGAAAACAAAAAAACATGGGTTTACCCTCCTCTACATCTCTGCTCTCTCGCATACATACCAATACAAAAGGTCTTTCTTACTTTTACCTTTGCACCCAAATTCATACATAATCTCTTTTTCTTCCTCTCTTTCCTTCGGTCAGTCCTTCTCTCTCTCTCAAACACACACACACACACACATACACCCACCCACCTGCACACACACACCACAAACGTTGTGTAATGGGCCTAAGTGGGCCCTTTGCGGCGGCTCCTCATTAGCGATGCAGATTTATGCGCCCTGGGCGGCTCACCTTGAGCGGCGGCAGCTGTGTGGCTCAGATCATCTACCCATCAGCCACTGCTCCGCGGCCCACTGGGGAGCCTGAGTCACGGCCGAGTGTTTATGGACCGGCACATCAATGAGGAGGAGAGAGAGACGACGGCCGGGCACACACACACACACACACACAGGGGTGCATATACACACATGCACAGACAAAAAAACACACAAGGGACCTTATACAAATGTCTACACACACACATATGCACACATTCTCATTCGCTAACCCCTTCTGTTTTCTCAATCTGTCCGTTCGCTCTCTACTCGAACAATTCCATCTTTATAAGCAGGCTATAAACAGTCTGCTCTGTTTGTTGGTCTGTCCTGCTGTATCTCTGTCTTTTTTCTGCTTGCCAGAAGGGAAAATACCTCCATGTGCTGATGTTGCTAAAAGGCCGTAGGATTTTCATTAGGTCCTTGTTGAACTGCCATGACTGAAGTGCCTGTGGCAGTAACCTTTATAGGACAGCGGATGGCTGTAAGTTGCTGCTCCTGCTGTGGCTATTTTTCTGTGCAGTTGCAATGGAAGATTGCTTTTTCCATTGCACAATTGTCTACAATTGAAAGTGCTTGTGGAAGCATTTCGCTAGCTAGTAGAAGATTTCAAGTTCCCTGGTTTCCTCAAAGCGTAAGCCGTTTTACATACAGGAGGGTTTGATTTAGGTTTTGCATGTTGTTTGTTAGACTTCTCTGTTGCGCTTAACCATATTTTGAGAATGTAACATTAGCGCAGTAGGCCTTGCTTAGCGTATGTTAGCAGTAATGCTAGTTGTTAAGTTGTAGTAGTGATTACTGGTGATTTGATTTTTCATTGTTATATTTCCATTTTATAAGATGCGAACACAACGCTAAGCTAGTTTTCACTTTTGATAAGGAAAATAGGCACACCTCCTTTTTCATCATCGAGACAGTTGGAAAGCTGAAGGGAGGCTGATTTGGGGGCTGGTGGGGGTGGTGGGGCTCCAACCTGGGAAAGTGGGGTTACATGAGGTGTCCACGCCGCTACACTGTCTCTGGGAACCGCCACGCTCTGTTTAATAATCAGCACACATTCATAGAAGCCCCACTATTAGAAACACCGACATGTTAACAGCGCATTCCTTGGGCAGCATTCCTCCGAGGCACCAGTCCTTATTATCAGGCAGCCTTGTAAAAGCGGAGGGGTCTGCTGGCTGGTTAGGCCAGGCGTCTGGCCCTCCCCTGTCTACACTTGGCCACCACTAATGGCTGAGAACTGACCCCAATCAGCACTGAGAGAGAGAGAGAGAGAGAGAGAGAGAGAGAGAGAAAGAGAGAGAAAGCTCTGGAGACACTTAAGGTCTCTGTCTCTCGCTTTTTGTTTCTCCTTTTCTCTTGCAGCCTCCCTGTTTTTCCTCGCTTTTTCTCCTGTCTTTTGCTCTCCACTCCTCTCATTATTTTTATTCTAATTATCTCTACCTTTTTCTCTCTTTCTCTCTCTGAATGTATGGTGTGTATATGTATATTTATGTGTGTGTGTGTATCTATCTACCTATCTCTATATAATGATACATGGGTACACATCCTCCTCCGTACGTTAAAAGCAGCGTTCAACCTCTTGTGTCGACTCCCACACACACTGACACCAATACACTCACGGATCATCAGTCCTCATGCTAGGAGCATGGCTGCCTACACACACACACACACACACAGGAGAAGGCACGTTGAAGTATGACCGTAATTTACAGCAAGCGACTGGTACTATCTCCCTACCCCCTCAGCTACTCACCTCACCTCTGTGTGTGTGTGTGTGTGTGAGTGTGTGTATGACTGAACAGCATAAAACAAGGTAAATATCACGCCATCAGTCAATTAAAGCAGTAGCATGCCTGTGCAAAAAGGCTGCAACTCTTTTGTGCTTACGCTGAAACAACTGTGAATCTATGTACTATGCATGAGCCATATGTCCGCGTATGTGTGTGTGTTTGCGTGAGTGTGTGTGTGTCTTTGTGTGTCTGTCTACCTCAGTATGTGCCTCGGTGTGTATTTCCTTATATGCATGCCTTTGATTAAGTTCCTCACGTGTATTTCTCTAAAGTGTGTCAGTGTGTTTGTCTTTCCGTATGTCTCTCGGGTGTGTGTGTGTGTGTGCGTGTCTCTCTGTGTCTGAAGGTGTGTGTGTGTGTGTGTGTGTGTGTGTGACAGCCTCTCAGTGTGTGTGAGACCCAGTAACACACTGGCCTTGTTTCTTACTGGGTCACAGTGCAGCAGCCTGGAACCCTACTGACGAAAACTTCAATCTGAGCACAGCTTGACTCCGCCGCCTCCAAACACACCACTCTGTGTCGGTGTGTGTGTGTGTGTGTGTGTGTGTGTTGTACAGTGGGTGTGCAAGGAACCAGTCGCTTCACACGCTCACACTGCCACGTGCCAACACTGCGTGCATGCACATATTCATATATTTGCGTGAGCGCGTGCACTTCTTTGTGTGTTTGCGTATGCATGAGTACCTTCTCTTTTCGTTAGCGCTCATTAGTTCACAGTATATGAACATGCCAAAAACAAGTCCCTCTTACTCCCTCCCTCCTCTTCCCCCACACACACACACACACTTACACAGGCCCTCGGTTGGTGCTTGCATCGCGCCATGAGCTGCCATTTGGCAAGAGCTGTCTGCTGGCAAAGAGGGGGCGGTCATGGTGTGTGCGAGCGTGTGTGTGTGTGTGTGTGAGTGTGTGTGAAGCGGGGGGGCGAGAGGGCGAGTTGCTGGGTAGAAACCACTCGACTCTTGCGCATGAGTGCCTGATGTAGTAGCAGCTCCACATGTTGTGTCAGGGCACACACCCCGCCCCCCCTCCTCCTCCTCTGTCTCTCCTCCTCCTTCCCTCCCTCCTTTCTTCCATCCCCTCCCTCGCTCCCTCTCTTCTCGGCTGCGACGCGCCGAGTCTGTGTTCATTCATTCTTTTTTACTCTCTCTCTCGCCTCACCTCTCTCTTCCTGTCCTCGGCACGCAACTCCTGCTGAGGGCTCACCTCTACGATTGTGTGTGTGTGTGTCTGCTGCACATCAAAACGCCTCGCACTCCTCTGTCTACCTGCCTATCTCTGTCTGACATACATCTACTACACACACACACACACACACACACACACAGTGAGTGTCTCTCATGTAACGTAACCCCGCTTGAGCTCGGTGCATGATTTCATTGAAAAAGCTCTCCCGAGGGTATGCATCTGAGGAGGGGTGTGTGTACGCATGCATGTATGTATGCGTGCTGGAGTGTGTGTGGCGGGATGGGGGTTAGAGTGGAAACCCAAGAGCAACAACATCGCAAACAAACAAGACGACCCAAGAAAAGAAAAACAACATTCTCGGCGTGCCGCGGCTCGACACATTTATAGACCCAGAGAGACCTTCCACATCAGTCTGAGGCAGCGGGGCTTTATATAGTGCGGAATGCTCCTTGTAAGTCACTTATAATGGTGATGCCTCTGTTATGTGTTGTGGAATGGAACGCTATCATCAAGTTTTTTTATACCGCTGGTGCTAAAAACAGCCACACACCAAGATTCCTACTGTTTGTGATCAAAGTGTGCAGCTCCAGATTTCCTGAATCTCAGCTGTGCAGCTGCTCATCATCCCTTATTATTTTATTCCGGGACATATTTTCTCCATCATTACTCTACTCTCTCCGCACTCATTCAGGTTATTCACTCCTGAATTTAATTTACCTTTGCCGGTTAATTACATGAGTATAATTTCAGCGGTGGGATGACTCGAGGAAAAACACAGAATGGCAGCCAGCCATGGTAACAGACACGAGTGACACGGGGGGTCGGCGACCAATCGACACGGCCGTGTCAGGAGAACACGCGGGGCCAATGTTGTGACTGGCGCTTGGCTGGGGGTCCGCTCCGGTCTGCGCTCCGCTCTGCGCTCCAGCCGCGATCCCGCAGATGCCACGCCAGCGGTCACCAGCGGTCACGCAGGGCACCCACCACCCCGGGGCGCCCGACTCGGGATTGGCTACAACCTTATATCCGTCTCCATGGTGCCAGTGGTGGGCTTTGGGGGTAAAACCGGTTGGGGGGGGTGGGCCGGGGCAAGTCGCCGGCAAGTCTTCCCTCTGTAGCCGTGGTAACAGCCATCGTCGGCACGTGACTGGGTGGAAGTGAATGTGTGTGCGGCGGTGGGGCGGGGCTGAATGAAAGGGTTAAACACGCATGAGTAGGAGCAAAGTAGGCCACAACAATAGGGGGGCGGAGGGGGGGGGCGTGCACTTTCACTGTACAGTAGGATTAGGGCGTATATCTGTGTGCATGTGTGTGTGTGTGGATGGGGGGTGGTAGGTAGGAGAGGGGGGAGGGGGGTGGGGGGTTGTTGTTTTGGGGCAAACGCTCACCCTCGCTCCCCTGAGGAGGTGTATGGGTTGGGGGATGGGGGGGTGGGGGGGGTGGGGGGTAAGGATGAAGCGTAGAGGAGTCAAGGGTCGACTCTCTCGTTGCTGGAAATAATTAGCTCTCGCAGCCCTGGACCCCGTTATACACTCACACACACACACACACACACACACACACACACACACATACACGCACACACACACACACACACACACACACACACACACACACACACACACACACACACACAGACTAGTTCAATCCTAAACCCCCTAGAGTAGTTACAGTCACTGCTTATGTAATAGGGTTGAATGAACAAAACAAAAACAAGCCTGAATATCATTAGTGCATGGTACGGAAAACAGGCTACGATAGGCGTCTCTCTCTCTCTCTCTCTCTCTCTCTCACACACACACACACACACACACACACATAGTCTGATCTCTAGACAGCGTAGCCGGGTCAGTGTATGCCTTAAGCCGTACTGTCTGTTTAAGACGGGAGGGAGGCTGGACATCTCCCAGCTGTGTGTTGACCCAAGATTTCTATCTCTATGAGGACGCACCCTTTAAAAACACATAGGCACCCATAAACACACACACACACACACATGCAGAGGTTTGCACGGTCACACACACACAAACACACACACTGTACACCACAGAGCACTGTACGCATTACACAACACACAGATCTCCACACTTGATAGACACACAGGCATTGGATCACAGACATAGACACAGACAGGAACAAAACACATTCCTGTAAACAGGGCTGGAATCATAATATCCTACTCATCCTACTCAAATAGAAGTGTTGTTACTTTGAGGACATTTTTACTCAAGTAGAAGTAAAATTACTGGTGTAAAAATATTAAGTAAAAGAAAAAAGTAGCTAATTTAAAATAAAAATAAGATTTTTAAATTATTCAAAAGCTCTTCCCCATCGATGTTTCTGTTGCTACTAGCTATCCAACTAGCTAGCAAGGCTAGCTATCTAGCTAAACAACAACCATACAAACACAAGCCAATAATGTGGCTGGATGAATGGTTTTGGTTAATATAAGCTACTATCACGGATACAGTTGAGCATTTTATGTTAAAATTAGTTAACTTACAATCACCTCCACATGGCTGTGCAGGTTTGATGCAGATGCAGATGTAGTTTATGATTATGCCAGTTTCTGATGCAGTGCTTAAGCAGAGCCAACAAAATGTGTCCTCTGTTATGAGTATGTAATGTAGCAAAGTCAAAACATATTTAAGTAAAACTAAAACTACTGACTTAAAAACCTACTCAAAAAATCCAAGTACAAGCTATTCAGTTAGCTACAGTAACAAGAGTAAATGTAATCCGTTACTTCTGCTCTTGGTTGTAAATAAACTCAGCTGGTATCTCTGTGTTCAGCTCAGAAGTCCTGAGCTGTGTTTAGTGGAAACCCGGGTCCGCCACGCTAAGACAAACAGCTATGATGAGAGAGCATGCAGGCGCAGGAAACGCCATAATTAACACATGGCCTCAATCACGCAGCCTGAATACATTTGCACTCTCTGACTCATTCCTCCTTTGTCATTTTCTCTCCCTTCACCCCAATCATTCTCCCTCTGTGTCTATCTCTGTCTGTCTGTCTGTCTGTCTGTCTCTCTCTCACACACACACACACACACACGTGCATCCATCAGTCCGCCTCCACATACATAAAGACAGACAGAATCTCATACAACAAGCTCACTGGAACCACCCACACATGCAGCAAGCAGACACCTACATGCACTCACACACTGACACCATCTCTTGTACCCCCTGAATGTATACCAGGATCTTGTTAAAGCCATGGCAACTGCATCCCCCATCCACCATCCATCCATCCATCTGTGTATGCGTGCGTGTGCGTGTGTGTGTTTATGCGAGATAGATGCAATCTACAGTATTACATTGTCAGGGTTTGAGCTGGTGGCCTTGGTAACGGAGCTAAACGTCAAATCTGGGTCACATTCATTCGACACGAAACCAGAGGAGACGTTTTTGGAACGTAGGAGGTGCTGCTAACTCAATGCATACTTAAACAGGAATGCTTATTTTTTGTGCTAAGCCCCGACTTTCACCTTGCTACCATAGCTCTCAGTGGAAAAAATTCTTTGATTGTCGTGTTTTCCATTCAAACCATGAAAACTGGAGTGTTAGATATATTTCATGACCCTATGAATGTGAATGTGAGTGTGTGGAGATCTGCTGAAGAGCTACCCAAAACATGAGAATATCAAAATATACCCACGCATAGACCTTCAGCTAACGCACCAAAACATAAATCCTTCCGGAGCCTCAAGGCCACCTGACCATTTCACTAACCCCCCAACCCCCCACCCCACCACCACCACTACTAAAACAAATAGACTCCCTACTACAACCTCACCTGCAAAGTGCACTTCACCTCGCGCACTCCAGCGACCTCCAGAAAATTCCATTTCGGCACGCACTCATCCCCATCAATCTCCTCTCCTCTGCCTCTGCCCATAAACCTTTAACCTTAAGTCCCTCCCTCGCCAGCTCCAAACCGCCGGGGAGCTCTCTCCATCATCCCAACACCCCCCCCCCCACACACACACCCTCCAATCTCCCGAGAGGAAGTGGATCCTGCTCCAATTAAGCAAGCATTCCTCAGATGCTTTCGGGGGCATGAAAGTAGTTAAAAAGCTTCTTTTTTTCTTTTTTCCCTCTCTCCCTCTCTCCCTCTCTCCCTCTCTCTCTCTCTCCAGTTGAACTTTTGTTTACTTGCCCGGCCGCCTCTGCCGATGTTAATTGCTGTGAGAGTGTTGGGGAGTGTATGAGCAGTAAAGCAGGGGTGAAAGATCACAAGTCACGGGCCATTAGCCGGGGGCTACGAAATGGCACAAACGTAGACAAAATCGTTAACTCAAGCGTTAATGTTCAGCAAAGCTTGCATTTGGTTCAGAGTATAGAAAAGTTATCTGAGCTCATGTTTCCCATGGGAGTCTTAGAACACAAAATAAATGACAGACATTTTTGGCCAGTGAGGTCAATTATGTGCAATGAGCAACAGACCCTGGCCAACAGTGTTAACTGGATACATACCGGATACAATGAGGCGAAACAACAGTCAATAACTGTATAGTGTAGTAGTTTTTGTGAGCTATTTAACATGTGGTATCTAAAGTCTTCCTCAAATAACACGGCCACCTCATGTTTTATCTGTTGATTTGGCCAAAATCTGCAGCCACAAAATGCCTGCAGCGTCCAAACCCCACAAATCAACAACATGAACCAAATCTTCATCATCTACTATCCTTTGTATTCCAGATCCCAAATCAGCAACATGTGAAACTGAAGCAAAATAAAAAAAATATGCATAGCAGTGTGGGACCAGTAGTGTAAGAAGTTGAGAATGGTAAATCAATATAGGTAACCTTTGAAGTGCACATATCAAGAAGTAGAACACGGTCTGCATTATGAACACTCTATACACTATTCACTCCAGTTGCTCTGGAAAACAGCTGCTAAATTCCTAAAATGTAAAGTGTAGATGCATCCATATCTGTAATATCACTGGAAAAAATGTCCATCTTACCAATCACTGAGTCTCATATTCAGTCTTAAAGTCTTTCCTATTGAAAACATTTTGCAAATGGGACGAGGTAATTCCACCTGTTTCCAAGTGTCAACAGCTATTTTCCAAAGGTTCACTCAATTATGGTGAAGTATAGATCACATCACATGATCCAATCCTATCAAGTTTCCATGTCCTACAATCAGCATTATTGTCAAATGACCCAAACTCCGATCCACCAATCACCCACAGCTTCCACGTCCCATGCTGCCAACCGCGCCTCAGATCCTCTCCCTCACCTGTTTTGAAGATCTCGTAGCGCAGCGAGAAGCCCGCCCCCTGGTGGGCGTAGTCGGAGACGAACCGGATCTGGAGGGAGGAGCCGGACGAGATGATCGGCGCCGGGGCGATGTTGCTGCAGTGCCGACCCAGGACGTCTGCGGACTCCGAAGTCCCGTCGCGGATCTCAATGAAGTCATACCTGAGACACAGAGAGGAGAAATAATAAAGACGGCGGTTATGTCATGCTTTATCACAGGCATCCTGCAGATATGGATCTTTACGTTTGATTTACATTGAGCTGAATACAGTAGGCAGGGACTGAGAGAGGTGAGGAGGTACAAAGAGAGAGAGGCGGCGCAGGAGAGATAAACATAGATAGATAGTTATGGGGTTATGCAATGGGCTAAGCTAATAAAAAATAGACAGGTGTGGGCCTATTTACCATCAGGGTTCAGAGTCATGATACACAGTGTCCAAGCAAAGCATTTAGGAACACAACGCAGCGTTTAGGAACAGTCACAAATACATTTATCTGCCACAGACTTGGCTTTTAGTCAAGTCAAAGCGTTTCCACCTTGCTTGTGCTATTTCCCCTCTGCCGCATTCAATAAATCAAACTCTTACAAATTCGACCCAGTTTTCTGCAGGACAACAAAGCCACATGCTCTTGACATCAGCTTGGGGTGAGCAATCCACAAGCCACCGAGGCTGAGATCACAGGAGAGGAGTAAGAGGGAGGGAGAGCAGAGTTTTTGGTAATCAGCATGTGGAGACAATCTCGGGGAGAAGATGCATGCAAATAGACAGCTGGATGGATTTATTAATAAGCCGCTTAAAAATAGACCGAGAGGCTCATGAAAAAATAAGGAGGGGACGGCTTGTGTAGAAAAACTGGGAGGACATTAGAAGCAGGACACAGAGAGAGAGAGACGTTCATGCCAATAAAGCATACTGAATTGAATTGAATTGAATTGAGAGAGAGAAGGATAGAGAGAAAAAAAAAACGAGGATAAATAAATCAGAGAAAAACTTCCTCTTTAGCTTCAACATGCTTGAACTCTCAGGTCGTACGACCTTTGACAAACCAACTGACCCGGAATGATAAAAGCAAATTCTTAACTGTCAGGTCAGTGTGTGTGTGTGTGTGTGTGTGTGCATGTGTGTGTGAGACAGAGAGAGACGGAGACAAAGCCCACCTGGCTGATCCAGATTTAGCCTGCTCTCATAGCCATGCGTGTCATTCCCCTCACATTGTTGTACACACACCGCAGCACGGAGTCACTGACAGAGAGCACACACACTCAGCCGACTGAGGCGGTGTGTCTTTACAAGACCTGGGTCAAAGAGTGTTTGTTTTACCCTTGTTGGAGCACCAGATGGGTGGGGTTTACCGCATCAGGACAAATCCGATTGTGTAGGATCGGTTTTGAGTCACAGAGACGTCTCCTAAATTCACTCGTCTTAGTGATTGATAGGCATAGTTAGGCCTATTAGTAGATATATTTTCCCATACATAATGGACAATTGATTTCCTTTATGAGTCAGCGCATGTATGTTTGTGTCAAATTTGTCATGATCCATCATTCAAGGCAAAATGAGGTTGATTCATGGTGACAGGGTGCTATGTATTTTTGCTTGTACTTAAGAATATGACTGATCACCACTTCAAAGATACTTTATATTTTGTATTCAGTGTGGTATCATGGCCAAGTCGAGTGCATATGGCTATATAGAGATGCACAAGTGTGAATTATCACACTGGTGAGGGCCAGTGTGAGCCACAGCCTGTACAGCTGGTTGTTTGCCTCAGTAAATGATTGTTTTATCTGAAAGTGGAAGAGCCTTGGCATCAGTATCAGTATGCTCAGTTGACTTTCACATACTTTGTGTTGTCCTTTGTGGCAAACCCCACCCATCTGGAACTCCAAGCAGGTAAACACAGATGCTAAGAATAATTTCACCCAGTTCTGCTGCAGAGGTGGAAAACAACTAATTCAATCCACACTTGATACTGTAGCTGGGTATATTGTGTGAGCAGTTATGAAAGTCTCTATTTCTACAGTTACTTGATAATATTTTTTAGACCTCAGAGCGCTGAGTACAATGAAACCTGCCATTTGCAGTAAAACACAGTCATTCCAGACTTCACCTTCAATAATTGATACCATAGCTTTGTTGGTATGATTAAAAAGGGACCAGCTGAAGCTTTGGAGATGGTAATAAACCACCAGGCTTTCAGGTAATAATTTTGGGTTGTGACAGTATTGGAAGGTGTGCAAAATCTTTATAATTTTTGTTTGGAAGTATCTAAGTGCGTAAGTATTGTTTTACTGAGTTACTTTTACTTGAGTAATTTTCTAAACAAGTAATCTTACTGCGTATAATCTTTGCGTTTTCCACCTCTTTATGTGAGTGTGGGTGTTTGTTTGTGTTTGTGTGTGTGGGTGTTGCCCACCAAACACACGTGCTGTAGTATTTCCAAGTTGCCCCAACTGTGAATGATTTCCTTGTAATTTTGGTCTTCATGTGATTTATTTCTCTCTCTCTCTCTCTCTCTCTCTCTCTCTCTACTGCTGGCTCTACTAACAAGTGCCTCCTCACCCCCCATGTTGTGATTCCCTGCGTAACTAACTGCATCGCCGCAGGAACCTTGCAGCTCGACAGTTACGTTGAGGGCACCCTCCTAACACACACACACACACATACACACACCCGTCTCAATTAGTTCATGTGACAAAGCCATCAAAAAACAACAGGGCCGCTGTTCTCTCACTAATTACAGTGACGGGCTCTTTTAAAACGAGGCTTTACAACATACAGACGTCTCTGGGTTTGGAGCCTCTACGAAACACACAAACACATCATGGACTTCACTACTTCACCAAACTGAACTGAACTGAATGAAGGTACAAATCAGCACTTGGCTGTGTTTCTCTGTGGCATCTTCGCACTAAGACTGCCATTGTTCTGCCAGCTCGGAATAAAACACGGATTAAGTCGATTCGCTAAGCTCCTTTTTGGCTATCTCATTCCTGCAGTGTATTAGCCTGATCCTGCACAGAATATCCAACCTGAGGCTGCTGATGGGAGGATAATCCCGACCACATTAATCTGGGTCAGAGCAGTACAGGTACAGGTTAGGATCAAAGTGTGAAAAGACTGGAAATAAACCTGTAATGTTGTCACTATAGCATTATCACCAACCAGCAAGCGTTTGAGGGAATTCATATTCATAACAGCTTTAGAAACTGTTTTGAAGTGATATCAGAAAGATATTTAAGCACTTATTTCAGAAAGCGATGCAAGTAGCAGCTATGAACGACTACAACTTTCATTTTGGCGTATTTACATGGGTTTTCAACATCAAAATCTATTCAATATCAAAAAGTTTGATGGGAAATGTCTGTATTTGGACTGAAAAAATATACTTATGCAGTGTTTTTCACCTTGTGCATGTGCTCGAAATGCAATAAACAACTTCCAGAGTCTCCCAGTACATACATACAATCCCAGGAGTCTAACATGTGATGGTTGGGACTGAAACAAAATGCCTGCACAAATACGGGCCTGAAGAGTAAAGGCGGTCGCGGTCCAATTCCCCTATACTACATGTCTTGGTTGTAATCCTGCATTACAGAGGCGATCGTAAAGGCTTTAGCAGCAAGCTCCCACGGTGAGCCTGTAAGAGCCACGGCTATCCCTAAGTACGCCTGCTTAGGGCTGTAACTGACACATGCTTAGGGAAAACACACACACACACGCAAACATGCGCCAACAAACATGCACACACACACACACACACACAATAGTAAGTGCACATACACACTCAGCGCCGTATCGCCAACACCAAGGATAAAAGGGCCACGAAAGAGCTGAGAGCCTAATTAGGTTTTAATTGATTTTGGAGTGGGTCTCTCTCCTTCTCTCTCTCTCTCTCTTTCTGTCTCTCTCTCTCGCTCCCTCTCTCCTGGCGTGGATTAGCGTCAGTGAGTGAGTGTTCCTCAGATGTGATTATTGACCTGTTCGCTCAGCCTCTCCCCAGGCACTGATGAATACATGCATGAGGGCCAGACGTGTGAGAGCCCACTGTCTCTTCCTCAAACACACACTTGAGCACATTCCAAGACATACGCGCACACACGCAAAAATCATTTACGCACACACACACACACACACACACACACACACACATGAACCTTACGCACGCATATGCACACATTAGTGTCACATACCGCTCACACACACACACGCACCACCCCCCCCCTTCCCCAATCTAGATCCAGATTCCATTAGGAGTTGTTTTGACTCCAATTCCGCCTATGTCTGACACCCCTCCACCCCTCCTCCTTTTCCTCCAACTGTCTGTCTGGCAGTCTGTCTAGGTCTGCATGAGCGGTCCTGTGTTTTGGGAGCCATTACGGGGCACCGGTCTCCACCCCCCCCCCCCCCCGCCATAGAGAATAAGCCGGAGCGGAGGGAGAGAGGGGTTAAGGAAACTAAAAACCCTTCAGGGCCAGTAATTCTGCACCAGTCCAGACATGTCCTCTCTTCCTCTGCGCTCGTATATCACTCCGCCCCTCCGCCAACCCGACTAATTGCCTTTCACACCTCCGCTGTTTTTCGGGGACCGGGGACGCTCCCTGCAGGCATCCGCGTCTCGTCACAGACAGGGAAGCATAGCAACATGGTATGTATGTATGTATGTATGTATGTATTTATTGGTTTCAGCAAAACTACCTCTAACAAGTTCTGTTTACCCCGTTTCCTTTCAGGGATCAATAACGTTCATCTAACTTTAGAGAAATCCCGCTTTTGTTTTCGGGCCTTTTGAGAGGAAATCAGCATCCCGGTTTTCATTTAACTAACTGGTGATACGAGAACTGACTTGGGATATTGTGTTTCATTTAGTTTCAGCTAAATGCCTAAATATACCTAAAGCATTCACCGAGAACATCAACAATTAGACCGAAGATTAACACATAATTTGCTGTGGGTGAGTCACGGTCGCCTGAGTCGTTTTGTTTATGTTGATAAAAGACGAACAGCTGTTAGCGAATATCAGCAAACCAAACTTGGCTATATTCAGGCACTTGAGGCTTCCAACTGAAGTGATTTTCCTCTCTACTCCATTGTGTTTTTTTCCCTGTTTTCCACTCATGGAGCGCCGAAACCCACAGGATCCCAATCCGGTAAACAATGCAGGACCGTCTGTCTCTTCTTTCTTCTCTTCTCTCTCTCTCTCTCGCTGATGTACAGAGGCAGAAATTCAGTAAGGCTGAGGGGTGTAGAGCACAACAAATACACACACACAGATACCTACACACACACTCACACACACACACTACCACCCACTTCTCCACCCCCCGAAGGGGACTCTAATAAACCATAAGTGCCTCTGAAATATTAACTAGACGCTGGGAGCAAAATCCCTGCAGATCCACCGGGCCTGCCATCTTCAATCTGGCCCCAAAACAAATAGCACTCCTCTGCCTCATCCGTTCCTCTCCTCCCTCTTCTGTTGTCCATCACAGATTCATACTTACAGATGACTCTGGCCAAACCGCTGACCACAGGCAGTCTGGACTCGGCCCCGGGCCTTTCTAGAGCAGCATCGATCTGAAACGTCAGACTAACTGCTGTCTGGGCTGAAGCCTTGACCCCGCTGCCCCGGTTGGATGCATTCTAATCGACCTCTATCTCTTCATCCATGGGAATATATTTGTAATACAGCCTTTCCTCAGCGTGCTTCAATTCAGTCATTCATATTCTTTAGCTGTTTTGAACAGCCGCACCGCTGCGTTCGTTCTGATAGGAGTCGCAGAACTCAAACAAACATGGAGGAAAGCTTGGTACTCGCCGCATCGAGTAATCTCTGCCTATATGATTCCACTGCTGATAGGTATCAGGAGATGTAAAGCTGTAAAGGATGCAGCTTGGAAGCAAATTTCAATTGAAGTGAGAAAATACCCTTCATTCTGAAAGGAAAATGTTTTATTCCTACTTCTTTCCTCACTGAAAAATGAAAATACCAAACATCATCACTATCCAGCTGAGTGCATGCTAAAGCCTATCCCACATTCATACCTATGGACATTTTACAGCCTCCAACCCAGCTGACTTGCATGTCTATAGACTGGCACTCGATCCCGGGTCCTTCTTGCTGTGAGGCGACAGTGCTAATCACTGTGCCACCCAGGAACATGTATGCTAATGGGCACAGGTTTGATCAATTGATGCGATTGACGCATAAACTGAGGCAGGCGAGAACAATCGATCGCAGGAGAGCAATTGAACGGGTTGATAATGTTAGTTATTAGGTGATCACAGCACCTGTTACTTATTATATCATCATTACAGCGCTGACAACTGTAATAGTCATGACCGTGATCTTGTCCGAAATGGGCCACTAGCTGGCCAAGAGCCAGATATTGACAGCTGGGAACTTGAACAACTCCCTTTAGTCATGACCTGCCGGCGACTCGCCTGTCTCTCCTTTCATCCTTAACCCTGCCCTCCTCCTCTTCCTCTTCATCTCCCTCCGGCCATTGTTGATCATCTATTGATTACCCATTACAAGCGGAATACGAACATTGATCCCACACCTCCCTGATCCCCCCATGGGTATTAGTAAGAGGGTGATATCATGCTCACACACACACATGTACACACACACACACACACACACACACACACACACACACACACACACACGAACACACACACACAAGAGAGTTGTTGCTATGCATCAGTGACACCTCTCTCTGTGACCAGGCATGTCACAGGCCAAAGGGATTCATGGCTTTGTGTGTGTGTGTGTGTGTGTGTGTGTGTGTGTGTGTGTGTTGTCCTAAAGTTATAAAACCTCTCTCATATCAGCAACTCTTTCTCTTTCCACCCCAGGCTGCATTCAATAACAAATAACCAAATAAAAGCGAGGAAATAAAAACCACAAAGGTGGCAGGAATGGATCTTCTTGAATGACTACTTCTGTTTTATGGCGTGTGTGTGTGTGTGTGTGTGTGTGTACGTGTGCATGTGTGTGTGTGTGTGATTCTGTCTGCTCCAATGTTTAATTCCAGTGTGTAAAAATAAAGTGCTTCCTCCTCGGGCTAGAGAGGAGGGAGAATGAAAGAACAAAGGGAGGAAAGAGATGGATCAAGAATGGGAGGGAGAGGGAGGGAAAGAGAGCTGGAGAGAAAGAGAAAGAAGGAGAAAGAGGGAGAAAGAGGGAGGGAGGGCGGGAGAATCATCTCCATTGCTCTCCTCCCTCTCCTCCCCTCTCCTCCCTCTCTTCCTCTGCTCCTGGTATATCAGTAGGTAGCATCCTGGGGCTTGGCGATGGCAGATTGCATTAGAGATATGGGCCTGATATTTCATCTAGCCTTTATTACATTTAGTTCACATCAATCGGCTGGCAGCCTGGAGGTAAGAGCTATTTGGCACGCGGCCGGACTCCCCCTGAAATGAAATCCTGAATTAAAGTGCCACCTCAGACATGGGGAGCCTGCATAAGGCTGCGGATTTGATTGCTGCAGTAGAGCCGCGGTTTGGCTGCGTTACATCGTCCGAGACTGACTGTTTGAACCCGCCGAGGGAAAATCACCAGCTGGCCGGGGATATTAGCCGGAGTTCAGCCCCTTGCCTGGGCTGACCAAGCACTTTTCCCCGGGTTTATAGGGGCCTAAAGTGCCCAGGGGGGACATGATGGCCAATGAGCACTCTAACGCTGACAGGTTGCGTGCTTAAGTGTCTGTGCGTGCATGTGTGTGTGTGTACGCGTCTATGCAAAAAACACATGTCCGTCTTGATTTCACGATCCTTGTGGCTGTCTTTTCATCTCGATTTTCTCTCTGGAGCGTTTGCATGATCACGAGTCAAGGCCGCGCGGCTCAGGTAACGCACGACTCCGCTCCCCCCCCCCCCCCCCCCCGCCGTCTCTGTAATCCCCGGCTTTCCGCGCAGATTTCTCATCCCTTGACCGAGACGCCGAAGCCCCCCTCCACCTCCGCCGCCCCTCCGGCTGCCTCGCCTTAACCTCGGCGGAGGAGCGTGAAAACATGCAAAACTCTCCTCTCTGCTCGCTCACACTGCCGTGCCTAATCGCGCGGGCAAAAAAGAAAAAAAAAAAGGAAGCTACCCGTAACTGCGCTACAGGGCTCGGATCAATCCGGGTAAAAAGCATAAAGCGGGGACGGAGGGAGCGGCGAGTATCGAGCCGCACTTTGGCTTTTTTTTCCACTTATTTCTGTTGCCGTTTTGCCGCCCCCCCCGAAGGGAGACGCATCCTCCGCAAAAACGCAGACGGGCCAAAGCATTAGCGTTAGAGGGGATGCATGAGTAAGTGTTGGCGTGAGCCCCCGTTTTTCTAATGGGCCTGTAAAACCGGGCTTATCTCTCAGAGGGGGGGGGGGGGGGGTTGGATAGGATGGATGGAGGGGGAGGGAGAGAAGGACGGGAGGAGGGAGGGAGGGAAGAAGGAGACAGGGAGGGAGGAGGGGAGGAACGAGGCTTATTTTGCAGAAAGCGAAAAACACACTCGCTTACATGCTTACAGTGTTACTCACGCAGAGACGCTGGCTCCCGCCCACGCTCACTGGCTCTCTCTCTCTCACACACACACACACACACACACACACACTCATACATACAGGATGATGGCAGATTGAGTGGGAGTGTGTGTGAAAGGGCAGGCCAAGGCCCAGGTCCCTCTGGGCGAGAGTTAAAAAATAACCCCCATCCCAATAAAACTCAGGAGAGGACAGGAGCGGAGGCATTTGGACTTTCTCTTCCTCCTCCTGCCCTCCGTGCCTTCGGGCGCTGAGAAACGGCTCGACACACTGCTTATCAACAGCTGAGCCGTTACACTCTCAGCCACTCCGGCAGAGAAGTCCAGTACGCTACGGCGCTGACACCCTGACGCCGCTATTACAGCATTATTACTGAGGAACATACCGGGAAACGAGATAATCACGCAACATTTCCCCTCAGACAAAAGCGGTGGAAGCCTTGACATACGCCGGCACTTCAAAACAACATTTCCAGCTCACCGCCGACCTGCAAAAACACAATGTGACACAGTCGTGTGAATGTAACCGCCAATCATTAGGAAACTCGCTTTCACCAGTGCCGCCATTGATGTACTTACAAAAGTTTTTTCTCTCCTCGCCAGACAAAGTGCTTTGTCGGTGCACAATGTGAAAAACAGCCACCGAGGGTTATTAAATCTTCAATTTACTGAGGGAAGGGAGGGTTGGAACAAGGCGGGGAGAAATAAACGGCCATAATTGCAGAGGCTACATTGATAAATCTTGTCGGTGTTCATTTTAAACAGGAAAGAGATAAAAAAAAAACAGCTTTAAAATGGGGCGAACTGTGAAACATTTCCCATAAATCTGCTGTGTAAACGCATGGGTTAACAGCGGGCCTGAGGATACAGTGACTTCTTTCCTCTGAGGTCAAACACAATAGCAGACCATATGATTTGGATTATTCATGTTTCTGAGAAAGGAAACTGACCAACGCGGTCTCTATCCAGAGGAACAGCTGGGCCTCATTCTCCTCCTCTTCCCTTCTCTGTTTACTCTCTCTCTCTCTCTCTGCCTTTTTCCCTGTGAAACTCATACTACATCATCCTCTTCTTTTGTCCATCTGTTCATCCGCCCGCACTGTCTGCTTTCAGTCACACAGCATTTACAAATACTTCTCGGCATTTGATTATCAGATGGAGGAGATTACTGCGGGACAGTCCTGATAATGTCAGATAAGTTGTCAAACACAAAAATGACTCTCAAACAGTCCAAACTTCCTGATTGTATTGTAAAACTCGATGTATTGTCCTTCAGTAAATCCATCTGGTATTCCAAGCAAAATAAAAACAAAGAATTACTTGTAAATATGTTTTGACCCATGCCTCCTCTGTCCTACATCATCTGTTTCACCAGTGGAAGGAGCTCACAAACTAATTCTTTTGCCTTTTGAATCATTCTTTCCATCCAGCTCTTACTGTGACGCTCTGCCTTCACCGCCGTAATGCATCAGAGCAGAAACCGGGGAGGTGGAAAGTGAATGAGTAACACTCTCCGCTCTCCGAACCGTTGAGCCGCTGAGGTGCCCTTGAGCAAGGAACTTAACCCGACAACCGCTCCAGCGAAGCCTCTAAGTGGCCGATAGCAGGAGGCTGCGGTCGTACTGGGAATGCTCCAGGAGTTAATGTGTGTGACGGTATGAATGTGAAGCAGGGTGGCGCTGAAAAAGAGCACATGTGCTCACCGTTGCCTCAATAAATAATGGATTTAAAAAAAAAAAAAAAAAACTGAACCACAGTCTTCTTAATGGGCTGTATTCGGCAGAAACCTGCAATTGACCTTTTGTGGCCGAAATGCAGAACATGTTTCAGCGACTTGGGATCAAGCCAAACCACTGACACTGAATTATAATGTGGAGTAAAATCAAAAAAAAAAAAAAAGATGGGGCAGGAAATTACTTATTTGAGATACAAATGCGTTTGCAGCATACTAATGAAAACATCAACACAAATCATCATTCACCCAGCATAATAGAGGTTGGAGTCTTATTGGTCGAGGCAATTTAACCCTGATGTAAAAGAACGGTTTAAAGACTCCGCCATCAAGTCCATCTCCTCCCTCTTTCCAAACTTCCACCCCCCCCCCCACCCTCCACTTACTTGCAGTCCAGCCTCTCGATCTCGAAGTGGGGGTTGAAGTTGAGGACGATGCGCTGCGAGGGCTCCGGCGCCGTGATGATCCAGTGACAGTTCTGGTGAGGCGGGTACTCCAGAGGGTAGCCGGG
This sequence comes from Centroberyx affinis, assembly GCF_046629955.1. Taxonomy (NCBI): domain Eukaryota; kingdom Metazoa; phylum Chordata; class Actinopteri; order Beryciformes; family Berycidae; genus Centroberyx; species Centroberyx affinis. Next base: position 343,075 of record NW_027279723.1, read on the forward strand.
GGACGTGATGTAACCCGCCTCGCTGGCATCCAGGACGCCCCCGCACTCTGTACCTGTCACTGGGATAGAGAGACAGGGATGGAGAGAGAGAGAGAGAGAGAGAAGGGCGGAGGGTGGGGAAGAGAGAGGGATAACGGTTATTGCTTAGAAAATAGGAAAATACTGGAAAAAATCACGTACATGGAAAAAGATCTTTATTCTATACTGATATTTTGATGCATTTCTGTCTTACTAAACACACACCCATCTACAATTGACAGGAAAAGACGGGACAGGAGACGTCAAACCCACAGCATCACTCGTGCAGGATAGACTGAGTCATGAAGACGCTCCTTCATTTACCTTGTTTATCTCTATATGAAGATGTGATGAGCAACAAATGAACAGTAAAACAAAGAAAGCAATTTAGGCCTTCAGTTAGGAGGAAATTGGAAAAAGTTCTCCATTGTGGATTCTCAATGCAAGCGGGACCGCGCGGTTGGGCTATGAAAGCAATAAAAGATCATCACCGCACACACACCCACCCACCCACACACACACACACACACACACACACAGAGGCTTTTTCACCCCCTTCCACACCCAGGCTCTTATCTCTCCACTCCCCCGTTGGGAGCGTTCTCCAAGTGTAATTGTTGCTCCGGCAAAGCCAATCTGCAAACATTAGGACACATTCCCCGATCCTATCACGCTCTCCCAGGAACAATAGCCTGCCAATGGCATCACTCGGCAGCCGTAGACAGGAAGTGACACGCAGACGGCCTGTCTCGCGGGGTTCTGGGGGGTCACCCCGACTCTGTAATGAGAAGCGCGCGCACCAACAAAAGGCTCCATTCTCCGCTCGCGGCCCGCCAGCTACGGGAGCTCCCGCGCTCCGCGTTATCTCCCGCAAACACGCTAAACATATAAACTCACATGCACATACAAAAGAAACATGTATACAGATATCTTGCGTGCACACACACACACACACACACACACAACCTCCAGTACAATGGTTCTTTCATTAGTCGTACACCGCAGTAGATTTGCAGGCATTACTATTCTATATGGAGGCAAGATTAGAAACGCGGCGAAATATGTTCTCCATGACAACAGTGGTGGGGGTGGGGGTGGGTTAACTCTCTACCTACCTCTGTGTGTGTGTGTGTGTGTGTGTGTGGCGGGGATCTCTACATGTAATGAATTCTATGATATTGAACTCGAAGAGGGAAAAATGTGTTCTTAATATTGTAGCTGCCGTATTTTGGCCAAACAGGGGAAAACGCCAGTGAAACACACAGAGGAGGAAACATGCATCAGGCAACAGACACAAGATGAAATCCTATGGTGTAACGCCATTAACAGTTATTCTACAGAGTGGTGGGCTTAACCACTGAGCTGAATCTATTTTTGACATAAATGGGTTGATATTCTCGCCTGTTTCTTTCAAATTTCTGTGAAAGCATCAATAAAGGAAGCGGAAAGAAAGGGGAAAAAAAAACACAACACCACCACAACGGCGAAGACTTGAAATGTAATAGACCCTTCAAGTGTTGACATTTCCACCGCCTATTGTGCTTAAAAGGCACACTTAAGATTCTCTGACATTTGATAGAGCTGCGATGGCTTCCTTACTTTGTTACTGGAGAGGAGCAACGCCCACGCTCACACACCAGGCACACACAGCTGCCGGTGATCTCGTGTGAGTGCCCGAGTGAGGCCGCCCACACACACACACACACACACACACACACACACACACACACACACACACACACAAACAAATGCACGCACAACTATAGCCAGCGGCTCAAATAAACATGCACGCGTTCACTCCCACACATGCATGTACAAACACACATAAATGCACAAACACAACTGCGGCTCCATGCTCCAACACACACCCACACACACACCGACACATCCAAACAAACACACACACAC
>NW_027279723.1:350000-397500 GCF_046629955.1 Centroberyx affinis
TCTCCCTGCAGAGCTCTGGCTGTGATCTTACCCCACTTTAACTCTGCCACCCCACATGTTAGTGTCATTTTGTAAAGCCTTAATACGACCTGCTCCCTCTCTGTCCATTTTTACTCGGCGACCCCTGCGCGCTTTGATGTTGCCCTTTCCTCTCGCACTCCGTTTGATGCGCAATCCGTTTTCCCCTCCCTCCTTCCTTCCCCCTTGTCTCTCCTCCAGCTCTCTTCCTCTTTCCCTCATCTCCCCTTCTGTTTTCCTCTTCTCCTCCTTGGCTGGTGGATGCCACGGCTCGCTGTTATCTGTGCCTTGGGTAGCAGTAATGAAGCTTTTGCGGCAGCGGCATCTGCCTCCCACTCTTTTCTCTGCAGCCGCTGTCTCCCCCCCCCCCCACATCTCTCTCTCTCTTTCACCGCTGCTGTCTCTTCCTTCTCTTCTGATTCTCTGAACCTCCCTATTCTCTCCGTCTCAGTCTCTCTCTCTCTCTTCTGGCATCTATGTGTAATGTGGCTCTTGAGGGGAGCATGGAGGCAGGGACAGCGCAGTGCCTTGGCAGGAGGAGAAGTGAGTAGTGTGGAGAGAGAGAGGAGGAGGGAGAGGGAGAGAGAGAGAGAGAGAGAGAGAGAGAGAGAGAGAGAAAGGGAGTAGGGGGGATGGAGCTGCCTGCTTGCCTGATGGCTGCCAAGAGGCCCACATCTGTCTCTGATCAACGGCTACACAGGCAGCCAAACACACACACACACACACACACACACACACACACACACACACACAGATTCAGAGGGATGGCTCGGATGAGTGTCCTATTTAAAACAAGTAGCCTAAACAAGAGGAAGAGCCCATATGAATAGAGAGATTGGCTGCTATTTGAGGCAGACCGCGGGTGGCGTTGTAAAGGCTCAGCAGTCATCATGGGATCATGATCCGCTCCTCACCCCGCCTTCCCCCAGTGAGAAACAGCCATAGTACTCCTGCATCACATTTTATTATAAGGATACTACACAAAAACCACAGAAAAACTATAAGTCCCCATAGGACTATACTAGGAATTTTATAGTGATATCATAGAGAATAGAAAATACCATAAAGTCCGATAATGTCATTATAAACTCACTGTTAAGTACCACACGCACATTCTAAATCCCTATAGGAAAGTATTCCGATTATTATTGTCGTTTTTCGTTGTTGCGCGCGGCGAGAAATCCCACTTGGCGACGAGACGGCAAAGACGCAGATCCGCATAAAATATGGATAGAAAGCGGGTGACGCGGGGAATCAGCGCAGCGTAACAGCAGCAGAATGGCAGGATAGGTGCCTTACAAGGATGAGTGAGCGAGCGGGTCGCCATGTGTCATCCCACCAGCGGCGTCACTGTGTGGCTCAGCCCCTGCGTGGAGCATCATCTGCCAACGAAACTTCCAAACCCGCTTACATCCGCTTATTTTTAGGGGACAAAGGAGCAATGACTGATGACGGACCGGGTATCCGTCTATTATTATTCTTATTTGGGCAGTGCGATGAATTATTCGGCGTAGGTGACATCAGCTAAGAGGGAACACTGATCCTGAAATTCCCCCTAATGTAATTTATGCTTTTAGATTTGGCTTCCAAATCCACTTCAGGCCGTTTTATGTTCGATCTTTGCTCTCTCATTATAATAATATAAACTAAAAGATATTTGTACTCACTGCCCATACATTACCCCGGGCAGCGGGGTGGCCTACGTTAAAGAGCTCATCCTTGAACCGGAGGAACCCGGGTTCAAGCCCCGCGCGACGCAAAAATCCGCCCTGCCGAAGTGTCTCTGAGCAAGGCACCGAATCCCTACCAGCTCCGGCGTCTCTGTTCCCTGTGGAGGAGGGGGGGGGCTGAAAAGATAATCTCCCTGCTTATTATTGGTATTTGAGTGTTGAGAGCGCGCGGAGGTGCCGCCTGCGCCAAGCCACCAACCCCTTAAACCATCCCCTCTCCCCGGCCAGACAACCCCGAGGAGTACCGGGAGATAATGAGAGAGAGAGCGACCTGTTGTGGTTGATGAAGATAATGATTATAATGGTGATGATTACAGTCCTATTAGCCCGATCCTACAATGACAGTGTAGCTTTTACGCACGGTCTTTTGGACACCAGCGGGTTTGTAAAATAGCAGGTTACAGCCCAAGCCTACGCCTAATTCTTATTTTCACCATGTGATGTAGCACTTTAATCATCGGCGGCACAGGTTTGTTTATTTTCCTTGATGAATAATTAAATCAAAGAAAAACAAGGGGCAATAACTCGAGGTAAACAACGTGTTTGCATTTTCAAGAGCCTCATGCATATAATCAGCTCATTCACAGTCCAATGAGCTGATGGTATATCCTGCTCTATCTATGTCTAGCTGGGACAGATAATTGTTTCCTATACTGTGAATATTTCATGAGAGAATCCAAGTTCTTTTGCTCTAAATGTGTAACAACTGATTTGTCAGTGGCTTGAATTAAGAAAAAACTCATTAAAATTCGTATGATTTAACCATAACCCCAAAAAAGCTCCCCCTCCCATAAACTTAAAAATAACTAGACTATTATTTAAAAAAAATGAAAGTGGGTTAGCCTACTATATATATAAATAATAATGGTGATTGGTCAAGGTGTAGCCCGGTTGCCCATAATTGGAGTCCAAAGGAAAACCATGTTTCTTGACCAGAGGAAAACACCAATATCGTTTTTCTGCGTGACATCCCCTTTCTCTTCGTCTCCCAACCCAAACTGACGTTTTGTGGGGAAATATTTAGGGGAAATATCTCAGAAACACATGGATCCAGTTATCAGACAATGGCTATCTCATGCCAGCCGCTTATGTGCGTTGAAATTATTTGAAACAGATGACAAGGAGCGCTTTAAAAATGACTTTTTACATGAGGTGAGAAGAAAAACCCCTACTGTAATGTATAGGCCCTGCGGATTAAACTAAGTGTAATGGTTAATGTACATACAACCTATGCAGTTACAAGGTTTTTGTTTCCATTTTGACACGTTTTGAGGCAGACCATGCGTGCGTTAAAATCGGAAGAAGTGACTGTAAAACTCACCCTCTTCTCCACTGACTCTAGATGTCAGATGACAAAGTGCCATTAAAAATCCAATCAACGATGACAGAAAATCCATCTTGGGTGATGTAGAAACTCGTGGAGATCTTTTAAGTTTATAATGTTCCCACCTCGTCGGCTATCAAATCTGCTGTTCCTCCAAAAAATCCACACCCCTTCTGGGCCAAAAACTGCTGGCAGCAGACAAAACTAAGCCACTTTAGTAATAATCCCACGTCCTTTACTAAACCATTGGTGGAGAAAACAGTTTTCCAAGCACATGTCATTGAATCAATTCGGAGATTTGTCGTTGCGCAGCCCTTTCCCCTTTAGAAGTCGGGCTACTTAGCGGAGCGATGCCACCTAGTATTAAGTAAGCCTCATCCAAAAAATGTTGATCAGATGAACTCCTTGAGCAATACTGTGTTTTTTCCGCTAGTTGGGAGGCTTTTGGTGATATGAGCGCTCCGGAAAGTCTGGACAGCGGGTCCGGGGTGCGTCCAGATCCGACGGAGAGGCTCCCCGTCCCCGTCTCTCCCTCTCTGCGTCTCCGCGTCTTTTGCGCACACGGGGGTTTTGCTTCTCCTGTCGGGGCTTTGTAGGCAAGGCACAAGTCCACAGTACCAGCTCTCAAAGCCCTGGAAGCCTCAGTCCTCAGTGTCAGATCCCGGTTTCTAACGCGGTACAGATTTCACAGAACAAGCTAAAGAGAAAAGTGTTGCGCTCTCGCTTCCCAAAAAGATCATTCATGTCATGCCACCTCCTGCGGCACCGCTCCTCTCGCCTCTGTGTCTCTGGTACCGGCTCCGTATACAGCCTGAGCTCCGCTCCGGCAGCAGCGCGTCTGTGTGTGTGTGTGCGCCTGGGAGAGTGTGTGTGAGTGTGTAGGGAGTGTGTGTGATCGCGCTTTTGAGCGGAGCAGCTATCGCGTTACAGTCACAGCGGCTCGGCTCCGCCCCCTCCTGTCGGTCGTTGATTATAGGGAGGGAGAGAGAGAGCGCACACGCACGAGCACGCGCACCCCCCTCAACCTACACTCTCTCTCTCTCTCTCTCTCTCTCTCTCTCTCTCACTCACTCACACACACACTCACACACGCATCCCTCCCCAACCCCCTTCACAAGATAGGCCTACCATAGATATGAACTCTTCCACAGATAAGGCCTAGATAAGACACTTTATAATGGTAAACCAGGGAGCAGAACGTCTCCTCGGGCTATTTTCAAAGGAAAAGAGGGGAGAGAAGAGAAAGAGAAATCCCAGAAAGAGTGAGAAGGGAGGAGGGGGGGGGGGGGGGCTAGTGGCACACGGCCGGGTTCGCCACAAAACACATCAAACAACCGAACCAATGTCATACCCCTCAACTCAATAGCAGGAGAGCCCACCTCGGCCCGGCCCAGCCCAATCTCAGCCCTACAATCAGCAGGCCTAAATAGAGAGCGGGAGGCTGCATAATGACACAGTACTGAGCCCAAAATAATCTGCTGAGAAAGGCCTCTCCGCCGGCCAGCCCATGTGCCCTGCCTATGGCTTGTGTTACCATGTAATGTAATGGACTGGCTGAGGCCTGGCTGTATAATGAGGTACAGTATGCAGCCTCGCCGCCGGCTTTATTTGGAACAGCTAGGTGCATTCCTAAAGGTCAGGACACATGGGGAACTTTCGCAGGCGATGTCACACACGCCGCCTTTCGCCAGGCACTTTTATCCAAAGCTCCTTAGCAGCAGTCAATCAGCAATGCAAGGACATGAAATTTTGATGAGGGAATTGAACCCCTAACCCTGGTGGTGTTAGTGCCATTGAGCTACACAGGGAATGGAACCCCTAACCCTGGTGTTGTTAGTGCCATTGAGCTTATGAGCTACACACGGAATTGAACCTCTAACCCTGGTGGTGTTAGCGTCATTGAGTTACACATGCAATTGAACCCCTAACCCTAGCAGTGTTTGTGCCGTTGAACTACACAGGGAATTGAACCCCTAACCCTGGCCATGTTAGTGCCTTGCTCTAAACATTTAGCTTATACAGGGAAATTAACCCCTAACCCTTCTAGTGTTATTGCCATTGAGCTACACAGGGAATTGAACCCCCAACCCTCGTAGTATTAGTCCCTAGTTCTAAACATTGAGCTACACTGAGAATTGAACCCCCAACCCTTCTAGTGTTATTGCCATTGAACTACACAGGGAATTGAACCCCCAACCCTGGTAGTGTTGCTGCCTTGCTCTAAACACTGAGCTACACAGGGAATGGAGCCCCTAACCCTGGCAGCGTTGGTGCCAAAGCCTAATTAGAAAGAAATAGAAGAAGAAGGCAAAGGTGATGATGATGATGACTACAGTAATAAACTCTGAAACAGTAATTATGATGATGATGATGATGATGACGATGATCTTTGAATGATCTCCCTGAATAGAAAACCATCATAAAGTCATGACACGATGTAAACAATAAACCCTCGATGCCCTTGACAGAAGGTGATGTGACGAGCCTGTGTGTCACCGTCTGTCTGTCTGTCACCTTAGTCAACTGTCACCTCCCCCCCAGCCCCCCCCCCCCCCACCCCCGCCCCCCAGGACTTGCCCAGACGCCAGCGTCTCTCACTGCTTTCTTACGACCCGTCAGTCATTCTTAAGCCCACCAATAGCCCAAGGGCGTGGCTGTCACACGTCACTGTGATTGGCTAATCTGAGCCGCTGGGTGGGGGGTGAGGAGATGGGGGGGGGGGTCTGCGGTCTAGACTGGCACAAACCAGTTTGCCACGTGCCGCGGAGTTGTTTATCTGCGTGTGTGTATTTTATGTGTCCTGTGTGTGTGTGTGTGTGTGTGTTTATTGATGGAACAGCACTGAAGAAACCCTTTGTGATGGGCGGCATTGGGCGTTCCTCACTTGACACCCGTTATCACCCTGAGAGAGAGAGAGAGAGAGAGAGAGAGAGAGAACACAGCCGGTCCTGAAACCTTCAACCAACGCTGGGTCACTCTCTTTTCTCCCCCCCCCCTCCTACCTTCCCCAGAGGGTCATTTGATACCTTCCTCTCCCACTTGTCAACATCTCTGCCCCCTCCATCAGCTTTCAACCCCCAAAATATTGGGTCAACGCATGGCTAATGGAGGGCAACACTCCACCCAAGAACCTGGCTGATAGAGAGGGAGGGAGAGAGAGAGAGAGAAAAACAGAGAGGTGTGTGGGGTGGGTTGTTTCTTTAAATACCCCAAAAAAGGCGTTCTTGGTATATTAAAGTGGTAATCCTTTTTTTCAATTTTGGTTAAGAGTAATTTTGTGGCGTTTCTCCTTTGTTAGGCAGCATATGTTACAGAGTGATGGGAAAGTTGTGATTTAGATTCAAACCCACAACCTTGGCATGAATCCCGGCCCCAAAAAAAGCCACCAGGACACGCCACGTCTCAGCGTCTGAGGCTGTTTATGTACAACAGCAGCGAGATCAAACACTTAACCAGCAGCGGTATGTGGAACTACCTTTCAAATGTATTTCTCCCCGGGTTTCAACATCTGTACTCCCTCCGCCGTCTCTCCGCCCCAAAATACAGCCGACAAATGGCTGCTATAGAGCTCAGCTCTCCACCTCCAAACACCTGAGCTGTGTTCGCTCATGGGTGGCAGAGCAGAACATAACAGGGTCTTTCTCCCTGTGTGTGTGTATGTGTGTGTGAGAGAGAGAGGGAGGGAGAGAGGGAGAGGGAGAGAGAGAGATACCAGCCGCTGCCATACTGACTCTCTTATCACAACTTGCCCTGGAGACTGACAGCATGACTGATAACTCTCCCTCTCTCTCTCTCTCACACACACACATACAAACACACACCTCTCTCCCTCTTTTACTCTCTCAACACCACTCCTCCCCTCCTCCCTCATCAGTGTGTTTCCCCAGTCAGCCGGCTTGAAGGTTGAAGGAGGAAACTGTGTGAAAGTCTAGTAGTCAATGAGAAGGCTGAGTGATTTCTTCTCCTCAGCACCGGCAGATACAGCTTCAGATCTGAAGGTGGGGTGGGGGGGTGGGGGGGAGAGATAAGGTGGAGATAGCCTCGACTCGACCCTATCAACATCTTTTGTGTGTGTGTGTGTGTGTGTGTGTGGAGGGGAGGGGGGTGGTAGGTCAGCTCAGGTCATGGCACTGTAAGCACTAAAAAAAAAAGGGAGGGAGTTTTGTGATCCTTTTTTGTATTCAATGCATTGACACCACAGCTAGACTTATCAGAGCTTTCCAGCCATTTAGAGAGACGGATAATGCATAACGAAGTGATAAGAAGGCTTACACACACACATACACACACACACACACACACACAGAAACGCACAGGTAGGAGGTAGGGCTCTTTCAAAGCCTACAGGAGCACGATGCAGCTGCTGCATCTTTAATCTTCAAACTGTTCTGTTTGTTGCATTTTTATCTTTCCTCCTATTCTTCACTGCTGCTGCTGCTGCTGTGACCCAATTTCCCCTCGGGATCATTAAAGTTTCATCTTATCTTTATCTTACACACACAAACACACACATACACACACACACACACACACACCAAACACCCTCTATGGCCCTGTGATATTTCCAAATGTTCCCACACCGATTCCTCTGGTGAGAAGGATCTCCCCTTTTCACCAGGAGGCACAAATCACATATCTCCCACATCTTCAGCTATTTCTAGACTGACTGCCACTGCTGAATTCCTGATGGGCCACCCATGCTATGGGCATGCCCTAGCCAGGGTAATAATTACACACACACACACACACACACACACACACACACACACACACACACACACACACACTGCAATATACTGTACTGCACACACTAATCTAGCTGCTGCTGTGCTGGCTGGCTGGTTGGATTGTATGGAAACATCTGGTGTCTGTCTGCTGTCTTACCCCTCCTCCTCCTCCTCCTCCTCCTTCTGTGTGTGTATGCCTGTGTGTGTGTGTGTGTGTGTGTGCGTGCGTGCCTCTGTATGTGCTACCTTCAGTACCGAAAAACAACTCAATCATAAACACTTTCAGCTAGTTAGGAACAGCATGTACGCCAGGCAGAGAGGGGGGAAAAGCAACTCAGCGCTGTGCAGAATGCTGCTTCAGATTTGAGGAGAAGCCTTTGGTAACACACAGACTTCATGATCTCGTCCTCCAGGTTTTACTCCATCAGTTTTGTCGCTGGCTTTTTTAAACTCAGGATATCACCCATTCATGGAAAAAAACATGAACTCTGCTGTCGTTTGCAGGCATTTCCAATGACCGGTCAAGAGCTCCAGCTGCAGTACCTGACTGAGCCTAAAGGGGGCAGACCGTTGCATGAAGCCAAGGTGGTGATGTGAAAAGCAGCAGCCTCCAGGCAATTTTTAAGAACATCCTGTAAATATAAACAAACTAGACGCTTGATTTTGCATACATTAAGGAATTCAGATCAGCACGCAGGCAGACTGCACTCATGACAGCTATCTAGTCAGATCTCATTTGCTTAATCATGACACATTATCCAAAGCATCTTACAGTGCGGTGCGCGCTAAAATAAGGCGGAATTTATTAAGCGTTCAAGTAAATAAGTCACAGTGAATGATCTGCATTTGCCAAATGCCCCATTTGGATGAATGATAATTTATTCATTAACCTGCTTAATAAGTTGTTGTTTTTTTTTACCCCCGTTCTGATATGAGGCTTGTTTCACACACAAGATGGCCGCTCCATAGCTGCTGTCAGTGCGATTCAAATATGTTGTTTGCTTACTTTAATTGCGAGGTGCCTGCTCTATTCCCCGGCCACCTCTTGTTTATGATACACCATCATTACCGCCTGTATGTTGCAGAGGAGAGGGGGGAACGCATCTTCTCTTCTTCTGCTTTTCCACCAGGATCTATTTTGCCCGTGCTCGGCCTCTTTCATCTCTTTCCACCGGCCTGCTGTGTGTCTTTATAGTCACATCAAAGTGACCTTCGCCACACTCTTCCCTCCAAAACCCCCCCCCTGCTCCCCCAGTCTGGAGACCAGAGAGAAAGAGAGGGAGATATGGGCTAGAGAAACAGTGAGAGAGAGAGAGAGGCTTACACATATTTTCCAGATAGCAATACAATACCTGACATGTAGAGGGGTTTTTAAATAATAGGAAAAACCATACTAAGTGCATAAAAATTTCACCACAGATGTTATCCTGCTGCTTAGAGTCCTTTTGTGTTTTTATCTATGTGTCCTCAAAATAAACAACTGTTTTTTTTGGAGAATATATTCCAAAAAGTGGGAGAAATCCACTTTTGTGTATGGGTGAGTTTGTATTTTTTAGTCTTTTCTCTTTGCTTTGTATGTAGGCGTGCACACTTTCCTGTTTGCATGCCTGAGTGTGTGTTTGTGTGTGTGTGTGTGTGTGTGACCCTCACGTGGGTGTTTTTGTAGGTTCCAACCCCACTCCATCATTGGCAGGAATGAGGCGCCGCATTAGGAGGCGATAATAAAAAAAAAAAGAAAGACAAGAGGCCATTCTCCACGCCTTGTTTACTCTGCAGGGCCTTTATCACTCGGCCTCTGAAGGCGAGATCAGCGCTCGACAAACTGGGGAGAGAAAACACCGGAGGACAAGTGGATGTTAATGTGAGAGAGAGAGAGAGAGAGAGAGTTTTTGTTGGGGGAAGATAAAAGTGCTGCATGGCTGCCAGCTAAGTTTGTCTACTGCTGCCACAATGCAAGGCTAAATAAGAACAAACATCTTTTTAACCTGCGTTTAGGTATTTCAATATTATCCATATATGTTGTATGTGTATGTGTGTGAGAATATTACAACATGCATATGATATATAGATAGTGCAACATATATAGATAGTGCTATTTTGTAGGGCACATAATGCACTTGTGTATTTTCTTTAATCATTTCATCTTATGTTCAAATTATAAATTTTAATGTTATTTCTCTTTCTTTTTTCCCTTTATTTACCTGTTATTTTCCCCTCCATATTCTTTTGCAAGTTTAAATGAAGTGTGATTGGGAGAGAAGGAAAGAGAGAAAGAGGGAGTTTGGTTTGAGTGTAAAAACAGTTTTTGAAAATGTACGTTTTGTATTCCGCTTTGGCAATATTGTTTCTGATGAACAGTCAGGCCAATAAAGAGAGAGGAAGCGAGAGAGAGAGAGAGAGAGAGAGAGAGAGAGAGAGATAAAGAGGGACAGAGAGAGACAAAGAGAGATAGGGGGAGACAGAGAGGGAAAGAGAGGAAAGAGAGATAGAAGACAAAGTGAGAGAGACTGAATTACCAAGTGCAGGAGGGTCCCCTATCTCCTGTGTGAGAAAGAGAGGAAAAAAGAGGGAGGGGAGGGCCAAAAAAAGGAGGAAAAGTCACATTAACACAAATAGAAAGAGGCAGAGAGAGAGAGAGAGAGAGACGGAGGAAGGCACTTAGGGCAAGATGGCTGACAATTTAAAAACTAAGGATCTTTGTGAAAGGCGGCTGCCTTAATGTGCCTCGACCCTGGTGCATTCACATTACCATGGTAATCTTATCAATATTGTGTGTGTGTGTGTGTGTGTGTGTGTGTGTTTGTGTGTGTGTGTGTGTGTGTGTGTGTGTGTTTGTGTGTGTGTGTGTGTGTGTGTGTTTGCTGGAGACAGCTAAGCACCCGGCCCCATGCAGACGGCCCATTAGCAAAACCTAATTGACTTACAGCCTTCTGACCACAAAGGTAACATCTGTGTCAGTCATGTAAGTGAACGCCCCTTGTCACCTCACACACACATGCACACACACACACACACACACACACACACACACACACACACACACACACTTCTAAATGACATTTGCCTCATTGTGCGTCCCTTTGCCACTGATTGACCTTGATATGCACCAGTGAATGCAATATGGACCATATCTTTGTCTCCTTGAGATGAGATGGAGGGGGGGACATAGAGAGAGAGAGAGAGAGAGAGAGAGAGAGAGGAGAGAGAGAGAGAGAGAGAGAGAAACAGCCACTTATGGAGGTATAGCTCTCTTTTAGAACCAGATATCAAAAGCAGCATTTTCCTCTAGTTTACCCCAAACCAGAGACAGAATGACAGACAGACAGATAGAAAGAAAGAGAGAGAGAGAGACCAACCATCATGCAAATAGAAAGACAGGTAGACTAGAAGACAGAGGGATTGACACCCAGACAGAGCCGGAAAGAGAGGGAACGGGCCGACAGGTGAACACGACAAGCCCGAGGATCCATCATTATTTAGCCGTGGATATAGAATATCAAATGGAGGGCAGGAGACGCCTCCATATCAGCCGGCTATTATTGAAAATGACTAATATATTCTGAGGAGAGAGACAGAGAGGGAGAGGAAGACAGAGAGATGGATGAGATATGGAATCCGATGGAGACTGACACTCAATCTCTCTGAATAGTAATCCAATAACGTCTCCTGAGTTTCCTTATGGCTAATCAATTGTGCCGCGGCACAGAAACAAATCACCATATCGCAGAGTCAATAACCGTCAGTCATAGAAATACCTCGCCTCAACTGTCACTGTTTATCAAGCCCGGCCCAGTCTGGGCTCACAGTATGTGGAAGGGGGGGGTTTGGTATACACTGTCCTCACTCCCTGACTGCTGGTAATTTAGATAGCGATAAGGCAGAGATAGCGGGGGTGATATCAAACGCACCCCGACCCCAGGTGAAGCCGAGCTCGACCGCAGCAAAGATGGACGATGATTTATGGCTGGGAAAACACAACAAACAAGTTTATCAGGAAGGGTGAATGGATTTTCTCACACCTTATTGACACACACACACACACACACACACACACACACACACACACACATATATATATATAAACAGGGATGACCTATAACCGTTGTGTCCAACTGGGTGAGCTTGTCAGTATTTGTTACAGTACATCAGCAGCCTGATCTTCATTGGAAATCCAATAATCAGTAGGTCTGAGTACACAAACCAGGCTGATGCTGGAGTAGATATCATTTTTTAAGGATATTCAACTGACAACACTATATAAATAATGTAATATTAGCAGTTCTTCTCACCTCAGTGTGGACTGCGGCTGGTGTCACCTCAGGCTTCATGAAGGCCTGGAATATGAGAAGCTTCAAATATAAAGCCAAACAGCTCAGGACTATTTTGACTGAAGGTCCATCTGACTTTGACATGGACAAGCCAATAAAGAAGGAAAAGTCAGAAACATCAGAGTCATGCATGTGAGCGATAATCAGAAACAAACTCTAAACTTTGCTGCACAGTTTGTATTGAAGCAGATGGGAAGTCTGTACCTTAGTTTATGAAGCCTAAGATTCAAACACACTTTACCTTGGCAAATCTGTCATTTGGCTTACTAGTTAATATTTTCATGTATTTTCATAGCACACTTTGAATGATAAATGTGTCAACTTTTAAACATATTTTTAAGTGACTGGAACGGACCAGTACATTCACTGTTGTTGTTGTTTAGCTATATGCTGCTGCTGCAATAACCGCCTCTTCCTCCCTGGTTAAGAGCAAAGGTTAAGCCTCACCAAACTTATTGATAGCAAACACTGATGGCAGTTTTGCCAACATTAACATACTTTCATCTGAATCTAAGCTGCCTCGCTCTGATCTCTTCCACTATTCCCAGATATATCACTTTATTCCGGCCCACTGCCCATCTTCTCTTAACTCACCTCCTACATCAGGATTAGATGCTATTCCACAGACTGAAATATAAAAGCTCTTATTTCATCATCATATCTCTTAAAAATGTGACACCTAAAAACAACTGGGAAGAAGAACTAGGAGTGGAGGAATACAAACAAACCTGGGACAGAGCTTTAGACTGAACGGAACAACTTCATGTGCTCATCTTGGCTTCACGCAGTTTAAGGTTTGACACTGTATCCATTACAGTAAGGCTAAACTGTGGAGGATTTACCACGATGCAGATGCAGCATGTGACCGCTGTCACACTGCCAAAGCAGACCCGACTCACATGTTGTGGTTGTGTCCTAGATTAGCTGGCTTTTTTTGGTGTAGAGCATTTAAAATTCTGTGTGAAGCGTTTGATTTGATATTAACAGCCCAGTGCTGGAAATGGCCGTCTTTGGGGTTTCAGAGGAAATTGTTAATGACAACTAAAAGAAAAGATGCGTCCGCCTTTGCCTCTGTCCTTGCTCAGAGGAGGATTGTGTTACAAATCCATTTGAAAGCCTGTGTTTGGCTCAGCGACCTGATAATATTCCTAAAGTTGCAAAAAATGAAATACTCCATTAGAGGGTCAACCCCAAAAAATACAAGGTTTCAAGAAAAATGTTCAGCTTGTGAGTTTTTGAAAGCGGTGCTTTGTTTTTTACAATAAAAATACAAAAAAATGTTTCATATCTATAAATGATGTTCTCTTCTTACAGGATTAGTAGGGTCCTTCTGTTCCATAATGCTCTCCACAGCCTGTAATTATAAAATCAAATCAAAAGAGTTCAGCTTCCTTGCTTTTCTTTCTCCCTCTTCATGATGTATTTATTTCAGTCAGCCAACTCACGTAACAGATTATTGAGAATGAATACAAATATAGATACAGAATTTTGTCTGCCACTGAATACGTGTGGTGGGTCACCCTAAGGAGCTGCTAACCCTAAAAGAACTTTAGTAGTTTGGGTTTCATTGTAGAGTTTTAGTGTCCCATGATAGTTTAAATGCTGTTTCAGAGGCTTTTCCACCCTGACAAGAATACAATTATAAGGGAAACACTGAATACTTGGAATTTTTTGGCATGAAAATAGTCAAATTTAAAGATATATTGAATATTGGCACAAATTATCAGCTACTGGCAACTTCAGTCTAAAAATATCAGTATTGTTACAGCCTTCAAAGACCAATACTGATCAAACAGATTGGATTCCTTCCCACCTCTCCATGCCAAAGTAAGCAGGGACGCTGTCCTGTCTGACGCACCAGGAAAAGGATCATGACCAGACCAGAGGGGAACCACCAACTCATCTGCTTGCTTTAATATTAGGACATGAGTTCGAAAATGAAATAGTTTTTGGAGCAGGAACAGTCTAAAGCCACAGGAGACAGAATCAGTGTAAAGAAGATGCAGGTTTATTGTGCTCTTGTTTAGGATTATTGTTAAATCTAATAATTTGTGTTATTTATGTTGGATTTTCTGAACACATGTACTGTATGTCATGACAAGAAAGCTCAAAATTGAATCATTGAATTTCCCCAGGTAGCTTCCTCTGAACAGCTGACCTAATATCGACTTCGCCAGGCTTTCAGTGTTCGGCGGTGATATATTTTCGCTCAATAAGGCAGACTGGGTGAAAGAAGGTGAAATTTGTGGTGGGATAATATCAGAGTGAGAAATGGCGACTGGGATCTGCTTCTCTGCGAGGTCTTCAGCTTTATGTGCCTTCACTCCTGCCTGCCAGACCACTATTTCCAGCTGCTTCAAAAAGGTGTATTTTCACAACTTACCACATTATTCGCCACGAGCCTCATCTTCTTATCTCGGGCTCCAAAATAAGCTTCGCCTGCTTCATTTTTTTGATGTGAAACTCCTGTCAGTCAGCTTTATTGTTAACTCGCGTGTTCATTTTAAAAAATATAATGGAGCTGAAATTCAGCAGCAGTCAAAAGCCCGCTCCGCTGATACAATTCAAGACAAACTCACTGCCATAACAGCATTCCAAATGGATGTTTAAATGTAATCATCTTGATGGTTATTATATAAAAAAAGAGCAGTAAAACATCAATAATTTGCAAACAGCCTTTTTTCCGAGCCACTTCCCATATGGCTGTGATGCTCCGACACTTCACAGTCAGACAGTTGCCTGTTCACAGGCTTTTTATGGGCTTTCTATAGGCTGGAAAGTGGCTAAAGACACACTGTAACTCCTGTGAGAGAAAGTCTGAATGTCAGTGTTCACTTAGGATTCTCTCAAGATGAATTCTGTATCAAAGCTGGGAGTTGTCAGCGTCTCTATTGGTTTGGCTGGGTTTCAGTGGTTTGTGTGCTTGTGTGTGTGTGTGTGTGGCCTGTGTGTAAGCGAATAGTGTGTGGTTTTATGGGGACAAGCCCAGTGGAGAGTCAGTTGTGGTTCAGTGGCTTCTAACAGGTCAGCCATTTTAGAAGAATCATTTTCCAAGTACACCAGATCACGCAGCTCTAATTTGCGTGTGTGTATGTATGTATGTGTGTATTAATGCAAATAGTAACATCTGAAGTCATTAGTCTAGTATTAAGTCTTAAAATCTTGTTTTCTTTCAAACCCAGGGGGGAAATCTGCAAGTGGGGAGATATAATCACTTTTTTTTTAATGCAGCTTTGTTCATTTTGGGAATTTTCTTCAATGGTATCTTGAAAGAAGGCAGAAAATCATGTGACTTGATTCAAGAAAATTCTTAAAACAAGTTGATTTGGAAACAAATTAAATTTTCTCACCCCATTGGCAGATTCTCTCACTTGCTTTAAGAAAAATAGGATTTTAAGACTCAATACTCGACTAAATGACTTGTTAAGATGGATGGCAGTGTGTGTGTGTATGTGTGTGTGTGTGTGTGTGGGAGAGAGAGAGAGAGAGAAAGTGATAGTTTAAGGGGCGGTTATGTCAGAAATGTAACATTATCTCCCTTTCCCTTTCTTCCCCTTTCTCTCTGCCCCTCATCCCTTTCTCTTTTGAAGAGGAAACAACAATGGCTCCATTAAGTGTCTGAGAGGGTCTTTGATGTGAATGGTGCTAAATGGCCTTTTCAACAGTCAGTCAGTCAGAGAGGAGGGGGGAGGAGGGGGAGGGGGAGGAGGGGGGGAGTCAAGTGGCTGTAGTGGAGGGAAACTCCACCTAAACTCAAAACTCACCTTTTTTTAATCAGTGAAATAAGGTGTAGTGATAATTCTTAGTCACCCCAGCACCAGATTCCAGTTTAAAAATAAAGTCCTTTATAGCTGATGGTAACTTTTTATTTTATCCAGAACTATACTCACAAACTAAACACAAGCCGTAGAAAACTACTTCGCCTCCCTCCCTTCCCTGTACCGAACGTTTTTCCCAACATGCTGTAATTACCAATAATGCATTCATATGCAACAATAAATCACATTTGTTTCAGTAGAGCCAAGAAAACAGAACCCAGCAAACATTTCGAGAAAAAAAGTCGACATAGCTGCATCATTTAGTGAAATCAGTCCGTAAATATCTTTCTGATATCACTTCAAAACAGTTTCCCAAACTGTTTTAATATAATTTTTTATTGGGTCATAATATCAATATTTTGTACTTTTTTGTGTTGACGTTGAACTTGGCCTCCTCCTGCACATCGATGAATGTACAAATGGCTCCAACATAAGGGTTTGCCTATAATAATGTGATACTTTATTGATCCCTGTAGGAAAACTCTCCTTTCTCCTGCCTCCCAACACTGGGAGGTCAAAGGTCAGAGGTTAGCTGCTCACCACACCACCCTGCTGCCCCTTTCAAGCTATAAGTTTTTATGATGTCTAATAGAAGTCTTTATGGTGGTGAAGTTCATAGTACGTAGCACCAGACTGATCTGAGTCTTTTCAAAGAAATAAAACATAAATTAATATTATAACCCAAATATATATTGGTGGTTGTTGACCCGCCTCGTTATTTCTATCACTGGGTGGCAGGGAGAGGAGAGGATGGTCTGGGAGGTGGATGATAAGCAATGAGGAGAGAGACAGAGGGAACGAGGGAGGAAGGAAAAGAGGAAGAGAGGGAGGAAAGAGAAGAAACAATGAGAGAAAGCAAGGAGGACAAGAGGAAGAAGGGGAGAGAGAGAGAGAGAGAGAGAGAGAGAGGAGAGGGGAGATGGGGGCTCGATGAAAACTGTCATGTCTCCACCGTAATAGGGGAAAGGGAGGCTTTGCTGATTGGAGTTGCCATGGCAATGGTTGGCACCTAGTGTGTGTGAGTGTGTGTGAGTGTCTGTGAATGTGTGTATCGGTGCATGATTGTATTTGTGTGTGTGTATGTGCGTGGTTCTGAGTCTGTGAATGTGTTTCTGAGCACCTGGAAATGTTTGTACGTGTACGTATCTGTGTGTGTGTGTGTGTGTGTGTGTGTGTGTGTGTGTCTAGAGGTGGGGGTTTGAAAGGGGGATCTTGTTGGGGGATTATCAGTGTTGTCAAAGGCAAATGAGGAAGGGGACCAGAGAGGCACAACAAAACGCTGCTAGCCTGCACTGTGGATGGCAAGACAGACTGTAAACACACAACCAGGAGAGAGAGAGAGAGAGAGAGAGAGAGAGAGAGAGAGAGAGATGTTGAGCTTTTATATCGATGCTTTGGCAACATTGTTCTCAACTTGCATGCAGATAAAGCATGTCGAATTGATTGAATTTAAAATGGAGTGAGAGAGAGACAGAGAAAGACAGGAAGACACAGAGAGAGAGAGAGAGAGAGAGAGAGAGAGAGAGAGAGAGAGAGAGAGAGAGAGAGAGAGAGAGAGAGACTTGGACGCCCAGATGCGTGAGTCAGTGTTTGTCCAAATCTCCAGACTGCAGCAGAGTTCCAAGCTTCTTCCAGCCAGAGAGTCTGAGATGCAGACTTGACGCTAAGATGCCAAACTAGCCACAACCGCTACTGCAGTTAACTATCATCACACACACACACGTAGTAAATATCACACACACACACACACACACACACACACACACACACACGCATACTGTCTGTACTGTGGATGTAATTGCTCTCTGACACAAACCAACACATGCACACAAAAAATCTTGTCCATAACCACATTGACTGCCAATTTCTTTCCGACAGCAATAAACACCCAAAAAACATACGTACAAAATGTGTTGTCCATAATTATATTGAGTGCATTGCGATGCAATACACACACACACACACACACACACCCTCCCCTACAGGTAATGAGTATAGCCAGACTCATTATTTCCAATCCCAGGTGCCAGGGTGGTTACCATCTAAAGGTCATGACAACATCCTCTAATTGTTTTCCGGGGGTCACAAACCTGTTTGTCGAAGCGTCTAAGCCGGCACCTCTCTCATGCCACGCTCATTATTAATAATGGCCGCGGTGCTGCTACACCTCACACCCGGGCTGGGGTCAGTCCGCTTTCAGTTTGACCAAGATAGACTTAACATGGTTCGCCATGGAACCAGAGTGGATGCCATGCTGCACAAACCCACCAGAACGATGGGATTTGTGCATTCTACTGTCTATACTCTGTCCTGCACTGCACCTTTGCACTTATATTAAAGTGGTAATCCTCAAGATCTTTGTTTTTTGGATTTTGGCGACATCTTTTTTTCTTTTCTTTGTCTGTTCAGCCATGGTGGCTATCACTGCTCATGCTAACTACCCGGTTCTGCTTCTACTTATTCCAAACAAACTGCACAATGCATCACTTTGTGCAGCAGAGGATTTTTCCCAGGAAAGAGCTACCAGACACCAAGTGTTTAGAACAGCAAATATAAAAGTTTTCATGAACTGGATATAGGTTGAATCACTGTTGTGTTTTTTTTTTCAATTGTTGAGAGCAGCAAAACAGACATTTATTCATATGAAAATGTTGCCAATTAGTACTTTAAGTCACCATGTGCATCAGTATGTGTTGTTATACTCAGTGAGTTGTCAATAAGTTAGCGTCACCCAAACAAATCCCTGTACAGTTATTGCACTTAATAAGGTGATCCTGACTCCGATAACAAGGGTTTCGTATCCGAGCTATAAAGAAACAACAGACGACCACAAAGGCTCCGTCATTATGAATTCCAGCTTCAGTTTACATTTGGAATTCCTGCTGAGTAAATACAGCAATCTGCTCCAGCCCCGTTGTCATTCCACTTCCACTTCAAATCCCCCGGCCGCTGTGGAAAAGTGCCCACGTTCATAAATCATTCACTTGTTATTGTGCAACCCAGATATGGAAGACACGGGCGCACCGCAGCCTGCAGCCTCCCGTCCCGTGCTGTATCCGTCTTTTCTGCTCCCCGCCACTGTGACAGAAAATCCCGCCGCAAGTTTCCGACTTAGTAAATGTCAATCTCTCCGAGGCTTGTGAAGAGACTCGCTTCTACGCGGCCACAATGGGCTTTTTATGAAAGCTACGGCACCATGATAATTAGGCCGAGTGTGTAGGGAGAGAGAGAGAGAGAGAGAGAGAGAGAGACTGGGATGTCATTTCCAGTGTTATGTGTGTGTGTGTGTGTGTTGGGGGGGGGGGGTTACCAGGCTAATCCACAGTACACAATGGACTGGCAGCTGCTGTAAACGATAGCAAGGTCATCACTACTGCAGCCGCTTGATCAGGACCGAGTGTGTGAGAGAGTGTGTGTGTGTGTGTGTGTGTGAGACAGAGAGAGAGAGAGAGACAGAGGAAAGAGGAGAGTTGGCAAGTGCATGAGAGAGAAAAGCCAGACTTGTGTGTGTGTGTGTGAGAGAGACTGTGAGAGTGGGGTGTGTGGGACAGAGAGAAAAGAAAGAGAATGAAATAGAGAAACAGACTGTACCTGTTAGTTTGTAATTGTGACTGATACTGAGCTTTCTCTCTTATTGAGGTGTTTTTCCCGGTGATGGAGAGTCTAACTTTTAATGAGTCGACTCCTCACTCCTCAGAGTAGGCGTCGTTCCTCCGTTGGTGAATAAAAGAGTGGAAACGCAAATGACTTGACTCTCTCACCTCACAACACTTGCCTTTCAAAGCAACTCAATGGCTGATCTGGTGAAAATGATGAAGTTTCTAGATGCTTCATAATACAATATTGAGGCTTGTGCAGAGTGGAAGCCCTCTCTTTGTCACCTCAGTGACCAACCTGTGGGCTTTTATTGTGAAAAAGATGAGGAATTGGAAATCCAGGAATTACACACCACCAGCTTTTTTCTCGTAGGCAAAAAGCCTCAAAAAGCTAATTTCCAAGTTTCTTATGCACAAATTTTGATCATACCACCAAATTCCAGCTAAAATTATGATGCATGAAACAGTCAAAATCAGCTGTTTACATTGATTTCGTCAAATTTTCCTGTGACATACCAGCAGCTGAGACAGTTGGAGGAGAAGATGTGATAAAGGCTGCCAATTACAACAAGGCTTATCAAGAGCATTGAGATAAAATGTTTCGTTTAAGTTCCACACTCCCAACAATTTGTCTCATGTCTATCTTGTGTATTTATCAGGTCCTTAGCATAATCAAGGCTGCTATTATAAGCGCCAGACCGAAGGCTACGACAAATTACCCAACACATGGATGCTAGAGCCCACCATTTCATCTGTTTTTATCCTATTCTTTGACATAATCACATGAAGAAATCTGGATTTAATGAACTCCGGGATGTAGCCTACATAACAAATAAAGGGAGGATGGGAGCCGGAGAAAGGAAGAGGCTGAACGGTGTCCAACGGTTTGGCGATAAAAGCAACGCGGAGACTACAATACCGACGCATGAACAGAGAGGCAGGCTATTGAAAGTGTCACATTAGCTCTATTTATTAAAATCTCCCCGCCATGCCTCGCCGTGCCTCTAGATTTCCTTCTGGTACGATAAGTTTTTTAATGAACTGGCCTGCGTCCAGCCCCGACAATGGCAGACTTTCACCCGCCGCTAAATATCTGATGGGCTCTGCCGATTTCTGCCGCCGATGCCGAGCGCTAAAATACAGAGACGCCATTAGTGTGGACCAGGCAGTCCCCAGCCATTATCTTAGTGATGCCATCTTGACACACAAACATTTTGGAGGCAATTAAAGATTATGTGCGCGCGTGTGTCTGTTTGTGTGTGTGTAGCCGCCGTCAAAGAGCAATTACGTTGACAATGTCCTCGATATGGTTCCGGACGACTCATTTTCATATCAGAGGCGACTGTGATGTCTCGCAATTTGATTAATGTGTTTTCAGAGGGACGCGAGCAGCGTGCGGGGACGTATTTGTGGAAAAACCCACGCACGAAAGCACATATGAAATCAGAGGGTAAACACAAACGCACGTACACACACACACACACACACACACACACAAAGATGAGATGGATGCGAGGCAGTAAATGGCTCTTAATTGATGCACTACATCCTTTGTTTCATTATTTACAGGCCCGCCTCATTATTCTACCATCCCAAACGCTAAGTACTCCGCAGAGCTGCCTCCATGATATAAACAAATAAAATGGAAGCCCGGAATAGCAAATGGCTCAGCTTCATCATTATGGGTGGATGGTGAGGATGGTGTGTGTGTGTGTGCGGCTGTGTGTGTGTGGGAAGTGGGGTTTGCTGTAGTTTTACGAGTGCGACGGGCGTGTGAAGACGGTTACAATGTTCGGGGTGACCGTAATTGAAGAAATGTGTGCCGTTTTATGTGTGTGTGTGTGTGTGTGTGTGTGTGTGTGTGTGTATGTGTCTAGCTCTATATATCATATCACAGGTCTCAGATTTGGAAGCAGATGGTCCTCATGTTTTCAAGTCTTGGACTAATTCACAAACCTCTAATTATGTTCAGTTTATGATGAGACAAACCTTTTCACTTTAAATGTCAAAATGCTATATATCCCTTTTGGCAAATTTACTTTTATCTTAAAATATTTCAAAATCACATCTGATTCTCTCCTCAGAAACATTGCTATTTTGAAAGGAAAGGTCTTAAATATCTCATAATGTTAATAAAGAGCCATACTGTGCTTCATTTTCATGCCAGCGATCATTTTACAAGAGTGGGCGTCAAGTTTTCCAAATGCAAGAAATCTC
Organism: Centroberyx affinis; assembly: GCF_046629955.1. Taxonomy (NCBI): domain Eukaryota; kingdom Metazoa; phylum Chordata; class Actinopteri; order Beryciformes; family Berycidae; genus Centroberyx; species Centroberyx affinis. Next base: position 371,759 of record NW_027279723.1, read on the forward strand.
ATTTTGGAAGGAAACTCTCAATGTGAATCCTGTGTAAATATAGCTTAAATTCAGCGGATGCAAATAAATAATAAAAAAAAAAGTGTGTGCACTATTCACACTGCATGTGTGATCACATCTGGGTGTGAGTGGGATCACATTATACTGACGTGAGTGTGTGTGTGTGTCGGGGTTAGGCCGTAATTGAAGCAGGGTGCAGTGCCAGACTAGCCATTATGGGGCCGAATCTTGATCTAATCCACAGAGTTAGTGGCCTTAAATAGATAATGCTCCTGTACTGGGGTCCGGTCACTGGGGAGGGAGAACATATGGTCCATGTGTGTGTGTGTGTTTGTGTGTGTGTGTGTGTGTGTGGGAGAGAGAGCGAGAGAGCTAAAGATCAAGAGAGACAGAGAGAGAGTGTGTGGGTGTTTGACAGAGAAAGAAAGAGCGCAGAGGGGGGAGTGTGTGCATGTGTAAGTGTGTGTGTGTGTGTGTGTGTGTGTGTGTGTACATGTACAGGACTAGACAGCTGAAACCAAGCCAAAGGCAGAATGGCATGCCTGTAGCATGAGCAGCAAACTTTCCAGAGTAACTGAGACCCTAACTTTAACGCCGCTAACATGAACCGACACTCCGGATCCAAAGACCGGGACGGCCCGGGTCCGAACTGGGCCCGACCTGAGACAGACAGAAAGAGAGATAGAGATGGAAAAAAAAAAAAAGAGAGCAGGAGAGACAGATTGACAGCCGAGCAGACTGAGAAACAGAGCCGGAGACGGATGAAAACAAAACAAGAGAGAGAAAAGCCGACTAAGAGAGCGAGAGTGAAAAAAACCCCCCACCCTCCTATCAAGTATAGGAAAAAGAGCACCTGCCAGAAACACGGAGCGGAAGAAACCCCCGAGTCAGGGCATTAGAGCGGCTTGTCAATCACGACCCCCTCGACGCGCGGCGAGCAGGTGAGCCGAGGTTTAACCGACAGACGCATCGACGAGTCAATTACAGGCCGGCCAGGCAGAATGTCACGGCCGGCCCGGACGCTAAACCGACGGCTTAACCTACTCACACCGCCGCATCAATATGCAGGCTTCACCACAGGGGGGGTGGGGGGAAGGGGGAGGGGGGGGGAGGGGGACTGAGTACACATGCATGCCGGGCATTTCTCAACATGGTCACACACATCCAAAAAAATGCTCATGCCTCGCATCACAAATCAAATTTTATCAGCCCATAATGCCGTTCAGCCATGGTTCAAACCAAGGTTGGGGCCATTCATGAATTCAACTGAGAATGCATGGTACATTCCAATTCAGTTCCTGGAATTGGAAAGTCACCCAGCTCGAAGGAAACAGAATTTGGAGCTGAATTGGAATGACAAGAAACAGAATTGAATTCCATGAAATTCCATGAAATTCCACTTCTAAGAGAGGTTGTCTTGATTCGCTAAACACTCTAAATCAAACATTATGAATCAAATAAAAGACAGATAAACAAATCCATTCAATTATAATGCATGTATTGCTTTCAACTTTCACTTGAAATTCCAATTCAATTCCAATTCTGTTTCCTGTAGGTTTCTTTAAACTCTGAATCTTGGAATCGATGAGTTCATTCATGAATTGACCTCGACCCTGCTGGATAACCTACAGGTAGATATTCCCAGCACAGATCACATTGTCAGCCTCATCGTGAGGATTAATGAGACGCCAACTGGGAGAGAGGGAACTTAAACCATTTGGTTGTAAAGATTCCCAGTCTGGTCCTGGCTGGTGCCCAGCCGTCACTGCACTGCAGTAACATCCACCTTAGCAAGTCATTTCATCTAGTACTGAGTCTTAAAATTGTGTTTTTTTTTGTAAAGGTGAGGAATTGTGCCAGTGGTGTGAGGTATTTCCATTGTTTCCATAAAACATAATATAGAATAAGTCAGATCATTTTACTAGTATAGAGCAAATGACACTTGATCCAAGCAAATTCTTAAAACAAGTTAATTTGCATTGGAAAAAAGTGAAATGGTCTTGTTGGCAGATTTTTTTCCACTTGTTTTAAGAAAAATATGATTTTTAAGATACTCAATACTAGATGAAATTGCTCTTTAAGATTGATGTTTGCAGTGTGTCAATTACATATTTGTGTCAGCCAGAGTCCCAAACTCTAAGATTGTCAAAAAGTTTGATTAAAACATATGAAAAATCAGACATCAAAACAAGCAGCAGGTAAGGTGCAGTATGTCTGCTAAAAGGAAAAGCAGCCATTACATGTCATGTCTATTCTAATCAAATGACTCACACATGTCCTATAGTCCTTATACACAAATGTAAACACACACACACACACTTAAGCTGGCTAGGTAGCTAGCGGGGTCATGGCCCACTTTGGTTTCCACTCAGGAGGAGGAGGAGGATGTGACTTGCCCTCACGGACGCCCCAAGGCCTTCACACCTCCACAGGGACTCTATCTATATATGTGTGTGTGTGTGTCTTTCATGAGTCAGTTATGAAGCCAAGGCAGCCCCAGGCTTTCGTGTGGCCCGACCCTCACCTCTTATAGTATGGGGGCCTGTGTGACTGCCCACACAGCCAAGCTACAATGGCATCACTATTCTGCTATACTGCACGGGAGAGAACTTATGCGTGTGTGTGTGTGTGTATGTGCTGGGGCTTAAGCGAACCAGACAGGGAATCCCCCGCCCAGCTCCCCCCCCCCCCTCTCCCCCTCCCTCCTCCCTCTGAAGTGGGGTGGGCTGAGATAAGGCGTGTTATAAAAACACAGAGGGTGGTCAGATATCTCTGCTGTTTACGGGGGAAATCCACTCTGTGTGCACGGGTGTGTTTATGCATGTGTGTGTGTGTGTGTGTGTGTGTGTGTGTGTGTGTGGTTTATTTTCTGAACTCTGGGCCGGATAGCCATCGCTTTTTATCGCCGTTGTTTAGAAAAGATTGTGTATCGTTCGAGGCGATGGTACACTCTGAGTGCGAGGCACTGCCAGAGAATGTGTATTTAAATCAGGAAAGAGGTCAAGCAAGTACAAAGTGCAATGGGGTAACAAGGACTCTGCCCCCTATAGGACACAGGCAGGATTACACTTTGTGTAAAAAAAAAAAAAGAGGTGAATGCTAATACTAGTAGTTTTAGTTTTTAGTTTTTAGTTTTTTCAGGCTCATCTGTGGGAGAGTTTTTTATCTAGGGAAGGAGATTGGCAGGCTGTGAGTGTGTGTCTGTGTAGTGTGTGTGTGTGTGTGTGTGTGTGTGTGTGTGTGTCATTTCCTCCCTATCGTAGAGCTTATCTATGGACTGCGAAGAATTGGGTGAGAGGAGTGACAGAATGGAAAGAGGAGACGGAGGAGTGTGACAGAGGGAGAGAGAGACGGAGGGACGGAAAGTCAAGCTGTGGAGTGAGAAGGGCAGGCAGTTGGTAATTTGTGTATGTGTGTATATGTGTATGTGTGTATATGTGTGTGTGTGTGTGTGTGTGTGTGTGTGTGTGAGAAAGTGAGTGTAGCTCATGGCAGTGAGTCAGACTGTTATGTCTAGAAAGGAAGCATAATGAAGGGTAAGGCACATTAAAATATGTGGAACTTGACTCAGTGAAACTTCCCATTATACGTTGCCTTTCCGTATCACACTGACATAACACTGCAAGGGAAACTCAAAACTGTCTCGGCAAACTGCAAAACATTTCCAAAGAATAAATTATTATACATAAAAAACAGTAAAAATAAAATAATGCGAGTCAGATGTTTCAGCTCATCTGGTGGGATCCATTTCCAGTGGAAAAAAACAAAACAAAAAACTTTTCCCCCGCAATAAAAAAGGGACCTTACATCAAACGCAGTCTAAAAACTTCTCCCAATGTATTTCTCCCTATCTCCCTTGGGCTGCCGCTCTGTAGCCAACAAACGGCCAAAGAAAACTAGCTAGAGGTGAAATCCAATTCCACAAATTGGTCAAGATCTAGACACGAGGGCAGGGAAGAAGCGGGAAACGGGGAAAAAAAAAAAAGCGCAGGGAAGCGAGTTTGTTTTCGCTGCCTAGGAGCTCTCAATTAGCCACTAATTGCCTCGCCTTAACGAGCGGGACATTTCTTAGCACTAATGAAGCTGGTGGCAGCCAGAGTCCGCATCACTCAGAGGGATGAAGTGTGTGTGTGTGTGTGTGAGAGTGTTATAGTGAACGAGAGAGAGAGAGGGAGAGAGAGAGAGAGAGGGGAGCTCATTTTCAGCGGGCTGTTTGGCATTCTCTGGAAGGAATGCATGGATGGATTACATTGCTGGCTGCTACACCGACTTTCCAATGAGGCCCCACTTTGTCTTCACCCTTATCTAATCCAGGTCGGAATGACCACCTCAGCAAAATTAAAATGAGGCCGGAAATCAAATGACCTGCCTATTTGCCACAGCTGCATGGACATGTGATTTAAGGAAAACCACTTGGCACAGAAGCGAGTCTCCTACAGAGAGACTGGAGAGGAGCTAGCAAGAAACACAGTGGGATTTGCATTGGATATTCATATTCATACAGTGGCTTTTCGGTCACAAATGGAATAATTTGTTAATAAATGATGTGTTCTGCTTACAGAAACAATGTCAGCTCTCAGTTACAGTAAAATTCAAGTAAACATGTCATCCTGCATGAATGATGCAGGCACCAATTGGGCCAATCAGTAACAAGATGAATAATCCCTCCAAGTTTCATCAAAATCAGATGGATGGTGCAGCAGTTAAGGCCTTTAAAAGTTTGGAATTTTGTCCTTTAATTATAGTGGCTCCATCAGGCCAATCAATGCATTTTTTAATGCCAGAACACACTGAACACACTGCCAAAATGCATTATCACTTCAATTTTCATCAAAATCGGACTGGTGGTGTCTGCAATATCACATTTATGCAAAAAACTTTGATGTTTAGGAAACTGGACGTCTTGCTTCCTTGCTAATTTTGCCCTCGCCTCTCTCTCTCTCTCTCTCCCTCACACACACACACACACACACAGACTGAAGTGTCTAAACCTTCGCGGTGCTTTCCCCTGGCCGAGCGGCTGGGCTAACGGGGACACACGACACAGTATCCCATCCTCTCCCCCCGCCGCACACAGCAACCCAACACTCCTGACACAAGCTCGCCCCCAGCACCCATGACTGCCAAGCAAAACACCCGGCATCTGTATGAGAAGGGCGCCAATTTCACAGCCACTGCCAGGCGGTCAGCTGAGCCTCCGCCACACACATATTGCTAGCATGTGTGTGAGGACGGAGCGCGGATGATATGGATATACCGCGTGTGTGTGTGTGTGTGTGTGTGTGTGTGAAGGCGGTTGGTGTGCATCTGTGTGAGCCGAGAGCAGGTGTGTGTGAGAGAGAGGGAGAGACAGCAGTGCCAGCATATAAAAACGTACGTGTTAGAATAAGGACTTCATATACAAGAGTGTGTGCATGACAGACAGCTCAGTCCTGACACACACATATAACCACAGTTTGGCAGCACACACTGCACACACACATTCACCCGTGCGTTAACCTGCATGCGGCCACATTATCACCGTTTACGCACGACAAAAGTGTCGGAAAAAAGCGACAACATGCTATTTTCTACGGTTCCAGAGGCTCCCTGACATTGATGCATTTCGCCGTTGCGTGCTTCCATTCCCTGGCTGGAGTTTTGTGTGTGTCAGGGCCGAGCGGCGGCCAGGAGGCCAGGGGCCGGTGCTGAAAGCCTGATGGATGGGGTCCAGGGGTCACGGACTTCAGCTGTTGTTGGCCACATCACAGCCCCGGCCAAACAAACACACACACACACACACACACAGCTAGCCTTGGGTTAGCACCAGGAGAGAGCGCACGGTGCTTTTTGGTGGGGTATTTTTCCATTATTGAGGCAGTAAGAAGGCTGAGAGGGTGAGGGGAGACGCAGGAGAGACGGTTCTGGTGACGGTTCTTGTCATGTGGGGACTGAAAGGGAACAGGCCTACAATCAATTTAGTGGTCTGACCCTGATGGACCCATGCCTTCTGCTTCAGGCTTCATATCGCTGTTGTCATGTGAAAGCATCGTTAGACCAATTGCGGTGATTTTCATCTTTTAACTTCATTTGAAGGATTACATGGTTATATGTGGGATGAGACAATTCTCCGACCTCCTGGGCTGTTGAAACCCTTTCAAAACCCACTGGATGAACTCACAAATGCATGGTGGGCAAGCTAAAAAACAAGCCTGTTGTTGGAGATGCAAGGTCCTGACAGCGACAACATGCATCTTAAAAGCACCTAAAAACTGCTAATTTGAGACTAGTTTGCCTTTTCAGAGACTGTGAAGTAATCAATGATCCTAAAACAGCAGTCTTATTTTCAGTTAGTCTCTCTATAGACGAAGACACATTAGAATTTAGAGGGAGTTATGCTGTGTGTAGCTTACTGAACACAGGTTGGTATTTATGCTAACTGGCTGCACCCACCAGATTTACCAAACTAATGCTTAAGCAAACTGATATCTACTTAAATGCTCAATTTAATGCAAATGCAGAGATGACAGTCAAATCCAAAAGCATGCTCCTCTACATGTGACTGTGTACCAGTGCTGCCACCAAGCACAAAGGAATCTCAGTAGTGTTGGTTTCAATGGAGATTTTTTCTCTCCCATGGTATATATGATGTTTCAGAAGCATTTTGACCCTGTCAAGAAAAAAAAACATGCTATGCACCATAATGGGATGTATGAACCTTTCATTGTTGCCACGACGATGTCATCAGCTCTGAAAGGGGCTGCTGTGCCAGGAGCGGTGGCCACGTTGCCATGGTGACAGTTGGTGTAAAAGATGGTGGTTGGTGGTTTGGCTGTGGTGTGTGGGCGAACGAGAGGCAGCCAGCAAGCCAGCATTGCTTTTAGGGTAAATATGGTCTAAATTAACAGTGTTGCTATATCAACCTGGGAAAAAAAAAAGACATTTAGTAAAAATGGATGTCTTAAACACTGCACTAAGTGAAACCAAGCAAGAATATTGCATGAGATATGAAATTATTTCTAATATCAGCCCAACTGTGGAAATTCAATTTCACAGCTCATGAACAATATCAAACAAACACGCTGGCTGAAAGAGCACACTCCAGCTTGAGTGATACTGTATCAAAAGGCTACACAGCAGACATAAAAGCAAATGAGGTGGGTGAAGGGCAGGCTAACGGCTAACGGTAATCCATAACTCCACCAATCTCCATATTCAGGCAGTTTAAACTGCACATTAGCCACCAGCAATTCCCATGGCCTGCCTCAGACCGGGGAGGGGGGGCGGGCTGGCTTTCTAATGAACTGTATAATTAAATGAGGAGCTCCGCTCGGCCCACTCCGATTCCTCTCGATTCCGAGACCGTGATGTCGTAACGAGGGCTGAATTGAAATGAATGGCAGCAGGTGAAGGACAGAAGGACAGCGGGCTAATGCGGCGGAATGCGCCTTTAATGAAGAGGATGAAAGGGGGGAATGAGAGCGGGCCGAGGTCACCGTGGGCGCTCACCCGTACCTCCGTTCTGCAGTGCGAGGGTGTATACTCCCACACACACACGCACACTTTCCCCCTCTATATTCCCCTCTTTCTCTCTATCTCTCCCAGCTCTGTCTTTTTTGGGAGCTGTGTGGGAGAGAGATAACTGTTTCAGCTCTCCACTTTGCCCTCCCCAGAGCATGGCTTTTGATTGACACATGCTAACAAGCTAAGGTGTTCGACAGGGGCGCCGGCAGAATAGGAAATGCTAAGAGAACACAGCCGGGGAATTCTCCCACAACCCGCAGTTCATGACAATCGACTGGGGAACAGCGCGCGCTTCTGCATTTTTTTTTTTTTTTTTTTTTTTTTCAGGAATTGCAACACGAATATGGGCTTATGAGGTGTCAAATTAATTCACGCCAACCCCCCTCATAAGGCAGCGCAAGAGGAAAATATAAGTGAATTTTCCAAAAAACCAGAAAGAACTGAGCAGAATGTCAAGGAACTTCAACAAAGGGAGGACGGATGGAGAGAACAGACAAATAGATTTTGAGGAAGGGGAATATAAGCGTTACGCTTCAAGTCAGCAAGTCTGATTTCCTTTAATACAATCTTCCTTAAAATCAAAAGGTCGTGCGGCGGGAGAGGAAAAGTTCCTCACAAGGAGACAGTGTGAGCTGACATGAGGCGTGAAAATATGTCAGAGAAAGTGGGTCGATGGCCGTGACTGTGTCCAGAGTGTGTGTGTGTGTGTGTGTGTGTGTGTGTGTGTGTGTGTCATGTGGTTCAACTATGGAATTTCCTCTGAATGTCCATGACCAAGGGGGAAACTCATAAGACACACACACACACGGTAATTGCTTACATGTAGGTGGAGCATTAATTTCAGTTAGACTAAATGCGTGTTACAGAGCACAAACAGCCAAGTACCAGACTCTTGACATTGATTTCAATGCTTTTGTTTAATGGACATTAAACGCAATCAATTCTTAGATGTTTAGTTGCCGGTGTTTACAATCTTTGGCAGCATAAAACTGACCACAACAGCTAGGACAAGGCTGTTTATTGCATTGCTGTTCTTTAAAGTACAATGAATAATCGGTGAAGCCCACTTAAGTCCTTCACTTCCTAAGTCCTATTACACTCAGTGTTTGACTTGGTGGGAATGAGAGGATAAGACATGCCCTTTGTTGATGTAAATGAAATGTTTCCCCCTAATTATTGGTAGAATTTAAGAATCTACCATCGCCTACGAATTGCAGGTTTCACCTTACTGATGTTTTGAGTTTTCCTCATTTAAATAATCTAAATTGAAGAGGTTTATGTATATTTAAATTTGAGTAGGTTGTAAGTTGTGTATGTTTTAAGTAGAGGAAATGGTTTTAGGGTGATCTATAACAGTCACACTTGATTGACCGGCAGTCTGGCTGTTCAAAAGTTTCAAAACAGACTACAATGTTTCTCTGTCTGAAGGCTTAAACTGGCAAAGTGTAATCTTCTAATAAATTATGGTGACGATACTGATAAGATTTAACCCTGACTAGGCTCACAAAATCACACAGGGGAAAATACACTCATCATAGTTTTTCCCAGAGATTTTCCATTCAACACTCTCATGTAGTAAATTTCACAGGAATGGCATGTTTATGCTTGATTAGTTCAAGGTATTAGCGAGAAATCTTGGAATGTTTTCACCCCTATAATCACCACAGGATGGTCAGCAGACGGCTAGTCGGCTGTTTCCCCCTCGCCATTATTATTTATCTGATCGTGTTTATCTGGCTTTTGTCTTTTGTGGTTTGTGTAACGCTATTTTGACAAGTACTATAGAAATCAAATGTATTATAATAAGATGTTTTTCAGAATTGCATAAAATCCACTCCAGGATCAATCAATCAATCAATCAATCAATGAGAGATAGTCTCATCTGCCTATAGAGCCGTCACTGTGCTAGTGGAAATGTCTACTGCAGCAGACAGCGGAGGGTCAAGGCGGTGCAGAGACTAGACGGATCAGCGGAAGCCCGATCCCTGTTGGCCTTGACGCTAATTAAACACTAACTGATAAAAAAAAAAGCCTTCTCCACACTCTAATTATCCCCCATTTCAAGTCTAATTTCACCAATCAGCGCCATCTTTATTTCTGAGAGCAAATTGGGCAGTAATCATTTTCTAGTGGAGATTTCCCTGGCTCTAATTGTTGAAGATGATTTAGTCATTATCAGAATGCCAGCTATTCTTATCAGTCATCTCAGAGGGCAAATTTATCCGCAGATTGTGTTGAGAGAAATTAGGCTGAATATTGTAATGAATTTTTAAAGTGATGACTCATGGCGTTTCCTAGTTTGACTGAGTACTTTAAATATGCATAATTTGGCTAATTGGTTAAACGAGACAGAAATTGGTTGAAATAATTTGGCGAGGCACAGGAAAGAGAATTTCAAAAGTATTTAATGCAAAATAGATGTTTTAAAAAAAATCATGCATTTATTTGACAGCGGGTTTGAATCACACCATCGTAGAAACATTTAGCAAGCTTGTCAGTGCTGTGATTCTTCTACGCTCACACACAGAATAATGACTTTTAGCAATGATTTAGCAAGGAGTCAGCTCACAGCATACAGCTTCTACAGTGTGGATCATGATTTATACAGCCATTATATTAGAAGCATCGCAAAAATAGTACAAATAAACTCATATTTGGAACGCATTGAAAGGATAGCAAATGTAAATATATTAGCCACGTCTGCATTCAAATAATAAAAAGGCAAAATACACAAAAAAAACACCCAAGTTTGATAGCAGGATGTGAAGGAAGTCCAAGCGACAAAACATCAAGGGCAAGAAGACACTTTGAAGTGGAGCTACTTCCCTTTCCTGTTTGTCCACTTTACCTTCCTGTGTCTCTTCTTCTGTTCTCGGAGTCCGGCTGGTCAAGGTGATCCCTCTTTATTTCCTTCAGTTTGATCAGCTTGTGCAAAACGCAAGTCAGCATTGCCTTTATGGCTACTTAAGCTGGCATAGAGTTGACTCTATCCGACATGTAGCGCTAAGCTCAATCTGTATGTCTAGGAAACTTTAACTTCAACCCTACAGTATAAAAACCATATCAACATAAGATCCAATTGTTATTTACATTGACATACATGCAAATATTAACACTTAAACAGTTGTCGACATGAGTATATATACACATATGAGTCCTTAATGCTTGTTGAATCTGTCTCGGCCGGTGAAGATGGTTATCAGCTTGTCACTTATCACTGCAAAAACCTCATAACTCCAATCTTGGTGATTTTCATGTTTTCACTTAAATTGAAGGGTTACATGCTACTTTATGGGTTGAGAAAATTGTACAAGCACTAGTCTTATGAAAGCCTTTGAAAACTCACTGGATAAACTCTAAAATACATGGTGGTCAGGCTGAAAACAACAAGGCTGATTTTCTTAGGTCATGAAAAGTTGACATTTTGGAGATGTTATAGCTCTGAAGGTCGCTGATCAGACATAGTAACATGTCCAATAACTAACTTATGTCTGTTTAAACTCTAAGTCACAGCTGGTCTTGTGTTTCACCCATCTGGAAACAAGTGAAGGGGTGGATATTAATACTCAGCCTCTACAGTATTGTGTATGATGGACAGAAGTTCACCTAGCTGCGTCTATAGAACTAACCTATGGTGGGGGGAACGGGGGGGTGGGTGTTGCTCAGACTGCCTCTCACACTGCACCTATCATGGGCTTCTTCTGTCTCGGGTCGGGCTGTCGTCCGTCTCCGTAGCCGTAGCGCTCGGGGCTGGCGTAGCGCTCCCGTCCCGTCCCGTACCTCTCTGGGCTGGTGTAGCGCTCCTGGCCCGTCCCGTACCTCTCTGGGCTGGTGTAGCGCTCCTGGCCCGTCCCGTACCTCTCTGGGCTGGTGTAGCGCCCGGGGCTGGCCTGCCGGTAGGCGTCCCCTCGCCCTCCCACCGTTTCGTAGTGGTGGTGGCGCCCTCTGCGGGCCGCGGTGGGGGAGGGGGGGACGTCCTGCCTCAGTGGCGCCCGGTGCGGCTGCTGCTGCTGGCGCGTGGGGCGGGGGGACGAGTGGTAGTAGCGCGGGTCTGCGAGCGCCTGCTGGGACTGGGGGAGCGGCAGGCGGCCCGGGTGGGTTGAAGCGGGAGGGTCATGGGGCGGGTAGCTGTAGGGGGCGGGGTCTCTCGGCGCGGGTCTGGAGTGGGTGGGGTAATCGTACGGAGCCCTCCTAAGAGAGAGAGTGAGCGAGAGAGAGAGAGAGAGAGAGAGAGAAATTTTAGAATAATAGTAAAGACATCAAAACTATGAAATAACACAAATGGAATGGAAACTTTTGACTGGTAGTGTATGGTTATGCAAAATTAGGAAATAGTGACTGCATGTCCATTGACTGTATCTGGGATATTAGCCTGGAGCGGGCCTATAAGACTGTCTGACACCACTATTAAAGACACACACACACACACACTATGGATGCTTGAGAGAGAGGAAGACAACATTTAATACTGGTTTAGACTGGTTTGGAGCAGAGGACGTGCCAGAGATTTGACCCTCCCTTGCGGTAAGCTTTCTCCTGTTATTCAGTTTACGTGGCGAGGCTGCGGCCTTGGCAGGATCGGGTTGTGGGGGGGAACGGGGATGGAGAGATGCCAAGAGATAACAGCAAATGCCTCCGTAAGCATATAAGGAGGTGTGTGTGTGTGTTTGTGTGTCCCTGTATGTGCAGGAATGTGTGTGTGTGTGTGAGTGTGTCCCAGGGGTCTGCAGTAACGAGGCAGCCAGCTGGATGTCTCCGGTTCCCTCCCACTAGCTCTGGGTGATTAGGGGGCTAAACCCCTGGGTAAGGCGACACGAGGGCCTCGGAGAGACGGAAGGAGAGAGAGACTGAGAACGAGAGAGAGAGAGAGAGAGAGAGAGAGAGAGAGAGAGAGAGACGAAGGGCTGCTCACCTTTCAGAGGCCCATTCAAATTTTTTCCAGCTCACGTGCTGCTTTCCAATGCTGAGTGACACAGAAGTCTAGCTACACCGAGTAAACAAATCTAAAAGCCAGGTCTAACTCTAAATTACATATTTTCCCATTTTTTAATCTGCACTTTTCTTATTTTGGTGACATCTTTGGTGCTCGGCTCTCATTGCAGTGGTGTTTCTGCACTGCTCTTCACCTGTCAATCAAACAAGTGTGTCCAGTACTGTGACTTGGATTTTCTGTTGATGCAGTTTGAGTTTCTCTCAAATTTTATATCACCGTATGGCTGTTGTCATGTGAAAACCTCGTAACTGCAATTTTGGTGATTTTCATGTAACTCCTTTATAAGGATTACATGGACCTCAGTGGATTAAAAAAATCCCACAACCCTTGGAATTATGAAAGCCTTTCAGTCGATTAGATACACTGAGGAATGCGTGACTGTCAAGCTAAAAATAAGGCTGTTTTTCTTAGTTCCATGTTGGCGATACGAATTTGACTGTATGCGACATCATGCGGCCTTTATGGCAGTCCCACTTGTTTACATGCTTTCAATGCTGCTGTTGCTTCACCGCCCAAGGAGATGTTTGTGGAAAATCCTGCAGTGCTAATACAGGGTAGATGCGGGGTTGTGGGGGGGTCGGTGGGCTTCAACAATGGCTGCCACTGTAGTGCGGTTATTACAGAAGCCTTGTGCTCGGCCTCTCTCTTGTTCCCTGCCCTCTCCTCCTTCCAGTCCCCAGGGCCGCGCTCAGCACCTGTTGACTGGCCAATTAGAATGACTCACTCACCACAGATTAGTTAGCACGCAGCCTGCTTGTGTGTGTGTGTGTGTGTGTGTGTGTGTGTGTGTGAGTGGACTTCCCTTGAGGGTATTCATTGACTGTGGCGAGGTGGGTTTCTCTGTGTGTGTGTGTTTCCCAGATATCAGTAGCGTGTGTTTTCCGTGGGCTGGGAGGCCTGACCACCCAAACAGAGCGGATACACAGGTGGTCCCAAGAATGAACAGCACTGCCTTGTCAGTCAGCGTGGAGCAGGAAAGACAGAGGGAGAACACACACACACACACACACACACACACACACAGACGTACACACACAGTGCCAAGGCTTGAGATAAGGAAGAAAGCAGAAATGTGGGGGGGGGGGAAAGCTCAAAAAGAACAAAAAGAAAAAGAACGAGACCGGAATTTGAGAGGAGAAAGAGAAAAGAGAGAGAGGTTTCATCTGATATTGAGATGTGGGCAGACAGATGTGGAGGCAGTGTGGGTAAAAACAACACATTTCACCCTGAGCAGCGCAGCGAGAGGGAGCGAGGTGAGAATGGAGAGAGCGAGAGAGGGAGAGAGAGAGAGAGAGAGAGGCGAAGGTCAACCTCCTCATTAATCCAGATTAAATGGTGTAGGCCACCAGGGGAGGAGGAGAGAGAGGGAAAGAAAGAGGGATGGGGTGATGCAGCGATGGAGGGGGGGGGGGACACCTGGGTCCTTCTCTCATCATTCTCTTAGTCATGTCTCCCCCACTGCAATCTACCATTTTCACCTATTTTCCACTCTCTTCCTCTCCTCATTATCTATTCTTGTCTGCCTCCCTCTCCCTCTCACTTTGACCCCTCCGGCCTCTTCTCCTTCGCTCTTTTCACCTGCCTGCTCTGCTCTCTTCCCTGCACCTCCTGCCTCATCTGCAGCACTGACTCAGCTTTCCCATGGTAATAATCAGGCCAAAGCAGTAATAAAAGCCTCAATAAATCCATCTGCAGAGTAATCCTTCAAGAATATGGTTTCCTGTGCACAGACGTAACAATTGGTACTCTATTTCTTTTTCGTCAAATTCTCTGGTTGATTAAGGGTTAAACAAATTGTGATAAATTCTTTCAGTGCCGTGGTTACGTAGGCCTGGATGACCTTTGACCCCTCGCATGGCACTGGGAGCAGCACAGGGCCAGTAGCTGTGTGGCTGGGGAAGTAGTATGGGATGTAGGGCTGCCTAGTGTGAGCTCATATGGGAGTATTTATGTTTCTTCAGGGAGGCGAGTGTGTGAGTGTGTGTGAATTTAAAGGGAGAAGGGGAAGGAGGGGTGACCGTGAGTGTTTTTAGTATCTGTATAGCTTGTTGGACAATGGTTAAAACAGTTTAAAACCATGTTAAAAACCTATATGCCTCTATGTTTTCCAATGTGGTCTTTGACATTAAGATTATACACATTTATACAACATTTTATAACATTTACAATATATGAACTTGTAACTTGAACAGCATCACTCCGCCTTGTTACGCTTAAATTGACGCAAGCAAGGATGTTTTTTACTTAGCAACAGGCCAAAATAAAATGATTAAATTAAAACCCAAAGCTTGTATTTTTTGTTTAATGTTTGATACGACTGTAAAAATGTTGTATAAAAGCAATAACATACTCTTGGTCGTGCTATATTGTGGTTATTGGCACTGATGTGCTACAGTTATAGGAACGATGTAGGAACAATACAGCCCTCCATAAATATAAGTGTGTGTGCCTGCATCTGTATGAGTCTGTGTGTGTGTGTGTGTGTGTGTGTGTGTGTGTGTGTGTGTCCGGCCAGGCAGCTGGGGGATTAGGGGGTCCACGGGCCCCTGTGACCCGCAGGGAGCTCCTCATCCCTGGGTCACACAGCTGGTTTCAGCCTGGTTGGGAGATGGAGGGCGGTGAATGTGTTTAGTCTGTGTGTGTTTCCTCTGCCAGCCTTACATGTCCTTAAACCATGTCCGACCTCCGTAATCTTTGAATTTTTACGTAAATTCTAACTGAATTTAGCGGATCCAGATGAAACATTTAAAGTATGTGTGTGTGCGTCAGTGAGTGAGACAGTCAGAGTCGAGGCTAGACATAAGAGTGCGTGGCTGTGTTTGTATATTCTCTGTGTCTGCATGAGATCCCTGTTTACTTGTTAGCTTACGTAACTTCAGCAGCGCGTTTGTGCTGCGTACCGTATGAGTGTGGGAATGAGAGGAAGAGAGAACGGGAGAAAGAAGTACAGACAGACAGAAGAAACAGAAGGCCTAAGCACATTTACAAAAAAGGTAAGATAGAAAGACAAAAAGAGAGGGAGAGGAGTAGAAAGAGACATACAGACAGAGAGAATAAAGCACTATTCAAACTGAATTCGTTTTACTGGGGATGTTCTTGTAATTTTTATGTGCACTACAGTGTGTGTGTGTGTGTGTGTGTGTGTGTGTGTGTGTGAATCATTCGCATGGGATAAAGGATCTTCATCATTTCCCTCAAATTACTGTTTGCAGCCCGGATGTAAAACGTCATGATCTATAATTCAGCGTACCTTCCAGCCACCAAAAACATAACGCATTATTACATTATGAGGATGCAGAGTCAAAGTGGATTTCTATTATCAGATGACCTCAAGTGGGAAATTTGCTCCAGAGCTTTTACTTTGACTCAGAAACAATTCCAGACATGGCAGATTCCTGCTGGATTAACATTTTGGACAATCACAATTAAAAGGACCTTACCTCCAGTAAGGCTGATCCAGCTGGAATAAGGCTCATGCGAATGAGAGACATGCAGACAGTAAAAATGTTTCCATCCAACTGTCAAGCGAATTGTACACAAAGGTTTGATATTTCACCAAAAATAAAATGCAAATTAGGTGTGTTTCCATCAGCAGGGTAGAAGTGAATAAACAGACTTTCTGAATGTAAAAAAACAAAACACATCCACAAGAAAAATGGAAATAGTCTTCCAAGAATTAATTGGTATTGGGCAAGTTGTTATTGTTCTTCAGCGTCAGCTAATGTTTTTTTTTGTTTCATGCTTTCATATGAAGACGAAAACAATGAAATGCACTTGGTGATATTGCAATGCACCAACTAAGGGTTATACAACCACAATGGAGATTTATATATAGGAGTGACGGCGGGTGCGACATTTCTAGGTGGTCATGGCGGACAGATATTTTACATTTCAGAAAGTCCAAAGCAACTTTTGAACTGTTGTGCAATGAAACAGAACCATTCATCGGGCAGATCATGCCAAATCTACATCATTATTTACTGACAAATGCGTTTCCATCCGTGTTTATTGTGTAATTTCTCTATCGACAAATACATTTTCCGCTTCGAGTGAGCGTAAAAACTTTTTTGGGGGATACTGAGGAAATTTGATTGATTTTGCCATTTCCAGTCAGCATCTCAAATTTGATACATCATAATTCGCAAAAAAAAAAAATACTTGGTGAGACAGAGAGAATTGAGTAAAGAGAGGGAGAAGCAGACACACAAAAGACAAAAACAGCAGCAATAAAATCCTTAGGGGAGAGAGGGAGACAGGCAGACAGACAGATGCAGATACCTGTCTGTGTCTCAGAGGTCTATATGTCTATATGTCTATATGTCTATATGTCTATATGTCTATATATAGATAGCAGCAGCAGCAGCACAGGGCGTGATGTGAACCGCAGGGGCCAACTAGAGTGGCAGGATCTAATGACACGCCATGTAATACATCTGACTCACACCTCTCCAACATCAGCACCCTATACCACACTCCCAGCCACCCTCTAAGTGTGTGTGTGTGTGTGTGAGAGACAGAGAGAGAGAGACAGAGTGTGTGTGTGTGTATGGTGAGAGAGAGTGAGGCTGACAGACAGAATATTACATGCATATTTATGTGTGAGTGTATATGACTGCATGGAGAGAGAGTTGGGGGGAAAAAATGTGTGAATGTGTATGTTCATCTGGTGTGTGTGTGTGTGTGTGTGTGTGTGTGTGTGTGTGTGTGTGTGATGTGTTGTGTGCTGCTGTTCAGGCATAGTTTCCGCTGCATGACAGTGAAGAATATGTGTGTGTGTATGTGTGTGTGGTGATGAGGTGGGGTAGAGGGGTTTGGGGGGGGTGGGGTTATCCTGCACCTGCCCCTATAGGAAACGGAAGGAGGAAATTAGTACTCCCCCCCAATTCCTTATTGGACCCCTCCACCCCCCATCCTGGTCCCTAAAATACCCCGGTCCTCATAACTACTCTACACTAAACAGCTGGGAACAACCATGTGGGGGGGGGGGGCTGAGTGCTGTTCTCTCTCTGTCACACACACACACACACACACACACACACACACACACACACACACACACACACACACACACACACACACACACACACACACACACACACACACACACACACAAAATGTGACTGAACATGGAAAAGCAGGCTCCTGATGGGAGATGTCTTTTGTGGTTTATTACTGATATTTGCATTCAGAGCTTTCAAACATATACTGTATTACATAATAGAGGTCAATAAATTACTTTGTTGTGCATGTCACACACTCACACACCTAAATGGCAATCATGCACATGCACCCCCACCAATATATGCACATTTGAATGATTTATTAATGTTCTGATTACAAACATGAAAAGAACATGAACAATACAGATGCACATGTTAGCAGACCTGCCAGTTATGTGCTCACCTGTTAGTCCGCCTGCAGCACACAGACATGCATTGAATTCAAAATGCATCAGTTGCTTCACAGGTACAAAATGCCAAACACACCCACACACACACAGACATTCACACGCATGTGCACGTACAATTTTCTAGGGAAAATATTCAACATGCCTTTATTTCAAGTAAACAGCAGGCTTTATAGAAAAATAGGTACAAATGCTTTCATTTACACAAAGTATTGAAAAAATGTTGCTTGGTATCAATATTTAAATCATGGTAATGATACCAGCGTCAGTATAAGATTGCCAAATGATACCCAGCCTGATCCTATGTTCATGTCATGTCGGATTTACTGTAAATGCGAGCTGCCAACTGGGAAAAAGCGTTCACCTCGACTTCCTAGAATTACAAGTAGGATATATGGGAATATTTGTAGGCTCCACTATCTCCCACTTGGCGTCACGACTTACTGAAGTGTGTCAAACACAGGCGGCAAAGATGGCAGCGAATCCACTGATGTCGGCAGTCCAAGGTAATAGAAATCAAAATGATCAGTTATATTCACACTAATACAACCAACCATACTTATGAAAAGCTAGAAAAATCTGCTGCAGTTTGTTTATGGTTGATTTTTAAGTCATAAATACAAACTATTTTGGATGTGGAATGCAGTGAAATGTCATTCAGTTCTTCCACCTCTTCCAATATGATGTGAATGTGGTTTTCTCTGATCTAAAGACGGTGTATTCATCATCTGTTGTAGAAAATTCCTTTGTTAATTAAAAGAGGCAATACAGTACATTCCACCAGGCGACACATAGTCATTAGTGAGTGATGCAGTCTCCAGTTCATTATTTTCTGTTGACCGCCTCAGACAAGACCCACAAAAACATAGAAGGGGAGCAATTTGACCTTCTCCAAATTCATCCCGGCCCAAACCCTGCACACACACACACACACACACACACACACACACACACACACACAAAAGACGTGCCACTAACGGCGCTGTGCTAGCTGAGTGCTACAGACACAGCGCAGGCCTGGCTGGCTCCACATGAGAGGAAACCATTAGCCTCTCTGGCCCTGGCCGGCTAGCCATCTCTGCTAATCAAACCAGCCTATGTCAACAACAGCAGTGGAAATTGGCTTTCACCTAGACGCACGTGCCTCATCTAAATGGGCCCGTGTTTACACTCTCGGTTACTATACACCGCGCAATGACAGGGAATGTGTACAGTGTCAGTGGCAGGTAGCAACCGCTACATGGGAGCGCTTGGTTAGAAATGAGAAGGTGAGGAGAGATGGGAGGCACCAAGGCTAACAGCTTGTATGTAAACTAAGAATAGGTACTCTTTCATAATGTACCATAGGAACACTTAGTGACTCATTTATCATTTTAATGATGCCATGATTCAGACGACTATCGCTATCCCTCTATTCCATTATTCTACACTACTCTGTTTCATTGTATTCTATTCATTTGCATTCATTTACAGTCATTTCACGGATGCTCTTATCCGGAGCGACTTAGAATGACTGCAACAGTAGAATAAACTTAAATTCCTGGGTCACCAAAAGTACAAGCAACCAATAGTGGGGAGGTCAAAGGTCAGAGCCACAGCTGACAATATTCCTGTGACTCAAGAGTGATCATGTGAGAGAGAAATGCTGGGAAAAGACGTTAAAGAGTCAATGAGAGAAACAGAAGGGATTTTGTTTCTGCTCACTAAACGCAGTTAGGGCCTCTGTAACTCATGTTTAATTTCTCTGGTCCTTGAGAGTTAAAGCTAAGTTCACTCTGTGTCAATTCGGTTCTGTTCTATTCCACTGTACTCTACTGTGTATTCCAGGTTGTTGTATTCCATTCCATTTTGGGCACAGAAGAAAACATTTGAATTCAAAGTGAATCCCGGCTCTCGGCTACAGAGCTGCCCATCCATCTGTATTCCTCCGCCGAGTGTCGCGCCGGCTCCTACAAGACGCTCTTTGTATTTCTGACTGAGCTCACAGGGAGCTCTGAGGCCTCGCAGTGTATACGCTTTGTTTTATTTATAAAGCAATGATTTCATTTTCCCATACGCAGACCTAAGAGACTCTGGGAGAGAGGGATAGAGAGGGAGGGGAAGACAGAGGAAGAGAGACAAGATAAAAAGAGACAGAAGAGAGATGAAACCAAAGGCAAGATGAAAAAAAAAAAAAAGCAGAAAAGGATTGATGGAATCAAAGGGAAAATGCACAAAACAGAAAAGGAGAAGTTGTTGTAAACAGGTAGAGCCGGTGATGTGTCAGCCGTCTGTGTGACAGAGCTGGATGAAGCCCTTTCATTTCCTACCGCTGATTCCATTACATTCTCAAGTGTCCTGACACAAACACTGTTAGCTGGACAAACAATACTGTCTGAGGACTGCCTCCGCACACCAGCAGGCCCGGTTCCTTCATAAAGCCAAGCAAATAAGAGAAGGGTCACGTCACCTTTCGGGAAAATCAAACGAAATAATCCGTACATCGCTTCTGCCGCTCTTAAGCTGCTTATTTAACAATAAAAGAGGAGGTCACATCACCTTTTAAACCAATCACACAGCGCAGACATCGCCAGCTGTTATGAGGCGAACGGGGAGAGCTGATCCTGGAAAAAAAAAAAAAAAAAGCTACTTTGAACTCCCCGGGGCCCGAGAAATTAAATATGAGTTATGGAGACAATAAAGCTAACCGAGTTGGGCGAGTTTGAAGTGAGTCATCCGGCAGCAGGACAGCAGCGGGTGGGGAAATAGTTGATCACTTATGAAGCTGTGAGAAACAGGATTGGGTTTTAATAAAGACGAGGCGAGAGCGGCAAAAATATGATTTCTCCACTGACCTTGGAAATCCATTGGAATTCATTCAGTGCTCCAAACTACAGAGCCTAACAATATTACTGCACTAAAATGATAACAGACCTTTGCAATAAAGAAGGCCATCCAACCATGTGCGGTAGCAGCGAAATGCCAATTGCCGGAGCTTATTTCCAATCGGCAGAAAACAAATGGGGAAGCAGAACCGCGTGTGCAAATATCAACGTTTTAAAAGCCATTTCTTCATATTCTGCTCCTCTCTTCTCAGCTATTCATTCTATACTAATCTACAGATTGCTTTCACTCACAGGGGAGCTGTGGCATCAAGTGAAAACAGAAGATTCTATTCTGTTCTAAATTCTGGTATGTCCAGTCCGGCTGTGGCTCATTAGGGGCAGAGCAGACAAAACCTGGGTCAAAAAGTTTGTGCGCTGAGACATGGTGAAGAAAACCAAGTGGCTGTGAGTCCGGACATAGTGTGTGTAAGTGTCTGTAAGTGCGTGTGCTTTTGTGGAAGGTCAGATGGGAGCCCTTGAGGGACACTTTTCCACATACCACAGAACACTCTCTACATGCTGAGGGCTATCAAGAAGTTGTTTAAGAGGGCAGAGAGAGCTGATGAGAGCAGTAAGTGTCCACGGAAAGTCAGCGTCACTAGTGAGAGGCTGTTTAGACTGATTGACTGCATAAACACAAATGCATGCAAGCGTGCACACACACACACACGCACGCACGCACACACGCACACACACACACACACACACACCTTGCTCCCCTCACACGGGCCGTCTCCATTGTCCAGATGTGATGGGAGCTTCATGAGGCCAGTGTGGTCCCTCGGTCGGAGCCCTGTGCTCTCTGACTCACTGGCCACCGGCTGCACATTAATCAGCCAATTATCAGCCCCGACCAGAGCGTTGCCACGCCAACCCAGCCCCCTAATCCAATCACCTTGGGGGAGCGGGTCAGGGGGCGCTTTGATTGGATAACCTGGGGCTGGGTCACCGCGCCCACGACCTGCTGCTTTGAATTGGTAATGATGTTAATATTCTCCATATGGCCGTGGGTGCGTGGGTGCGTGTGTGTGTGTGTGTGTGCGCGTGCGTGTGTGTCCCCAAGCATAAAGCCTATCCAGAGGCAGAGCCGGCCCCAGTGTTAATGGCCAGTGGAAAGGGAGGCAGCAGCCAAAGTAGCACTATCACCCTCCCTGGGGCAAAGCTCTCCACACAACAGCTCTGCTCTCTCTGCCACTTCCAGCCCTCCTTTCAAATCCTCTTTCCCAGACTTCAGCTCCTCTTGCTGGCCCCGGTGCAGTAGCCCTCGGCTTTCAGTCCCAGGTTGAGGTCCAGCTTTTTCCCATCAGCCCCGCTGCCTTGGCGTCCAACTCCTTTAGCCCTCAAAAAACCCTCGATTTGAGAAACGGGAATGGCCAGACAGCTCTTGATACACAGACCAAATACTTGCGCTGCAATATTTTCACGACATTAAAGCATCCACACTAGATACTGTGACATAATGTGGCTTACTACTGTTTTTGTTTGACTGTGATAAAAAGCAGAAATACTGTATTCCTTGCAGCTGCAAAAACTCAAAATCACTTGAACTTATGAGTAAAAAAAAAAAAAGCATCAATCAATAACCAGATGAAATTCCTCCAACACTCTTTCAAGGGCCATTTTTTCATTCGCAAAACATCATTTTAATGAACCTTATTTCATGCTCTTTCATTAATAGACCTGAAATGTGCATAGGAATATCAATACTTGGCAAATCAATACAACATTGTGAGGGAAATGACTACATTTTATCTATTTTCTCCTCTGCTTGAATTTCCGCCTCCATGCCTAGACTCTCCCTCAGCTTCCTTCCCATTCTTCTAACTCCCACCTCTCCGGTACTCTCCCCTTATGCTCCCATTTCTCCGGTACTTTCTACATCTCCAGCACTATCTGCACACACCGCCGCCTCCTCCACTCCCACCCCTCCAGCTCCAGCCCCAGCCGGCTCCACACAAAGGCAGGCCAAATGTATGCTAATGAGAGCCAGGCCAATGGTGGAGCCGCACTCATTTTGAGAGGAAATGGCTTTCAATGATGGCGGCCCCCGGGGGGATTTTGCACAAAGTTCAGCTCCACTTTGAAAAATGCATTCATTTCACTGCTGTGTGCTGCATGCTCTCTTTCTCTCCCTTTTTTTTTTTCTCCCGGAATATATTTGTGCGCCCTCCTCCTCTCCCATTTCGCCTCTGTATTTACGCTTTCGGAGGAGTTTTTGGGGACCGAGGACCCATGTTTCATCTTTATAGAAACATCAGAAACAAGAATGCAAACATATGTGAGTTTGAACAGAGTGTTCAGAAACTCTAGCTGGCACTTTTCCTGTGCCTTTGTTTTGCTGCTCTGCTGAGGCGAATGTCCCCGAAAGCATGTTAACTGTACCATATCCATTACAAACAGGCAAAATCCTATGGGGCTCGGGCCTAAAAATACTTCAAAGAGGGGATGTACAACAGTTAAGTAACACTGAAAGAATTTCTGGAGGTAATGAACAGTATTTCAACCTGGCTCGTTATTTTTGCGCCTAGTCATCTAAGCCACAATATTGAATAGTTGCCACCGTGTTATTACTATATAAAATCTAACATTTGAGTTCAGTACTTAAAGCTATGCACTATCAGGTTTTCCATGAAAACACCCATGAGTCTGCATCCTCTCTCAGCTTTCCTCTGCCCAGTCCAAGTGTCTACTTAGTAGGATATTTCGACCAGAACCTTATGTCATCTTCTGCGGTTTGCAGCTGAATTTTCATCTTTTGAAACCCTGTGTGTCTTCCCTCATTAGGGCAGAACTAGCACAAGGGAAGACGCTGGTGTGCATGCGAGCCTGGCTTCATTCACACTTTGCAAGACGCAGCTTAAGGGTCAGAACAATGGCAGCATCCACAAAATGCGACGCGTTCCCCGTAGCGATCTGGCGACTGACAACTGAATGATTAAAAGTGTTGTTTTCCGAGTCTAACCGTCACATGACGGGGGAGCTTCGGGGTAAGCTTTTACAGAATCGTGGCAGAATG
Source organism: Centroberyx affinis (assembly GCF_046629955.1). Classification (NCBI taxonomy): domain Eukaryota; kingdom Metazoa; phylum Chordata; class Actinopteri; order Beryciformes; family Berycidae; genus Centroberyx; species Centroberyx affinis. The sequence continues at coordinate 395,542 of NW_027279723.1, forward strand.
CAGCTCTGACTCTGTCATTTCTGCCGGTCTGAATGACTGGGAAGCTTTTCATTTTCTAGGCTCGCCTCGTTTTTATTGGCAAGAAACCGGCGATAACTGGATGGCTCGAACTCTGGCTCTTTCAATGATATATAAGCATAGGTCGGACTGAGCTGTCAGAGGTCGTCAGCCTCTCTCCTCAGCCTGTCCGTCTACATTTGAGTTTGTCTCCGCAGTCTCAGCTTCCTAATCTCACTATCCCTCTGTCACTCGGTCATGTCCCGCTCTCTCTATCCCTCTCTCTGCTCTGTTTCTCGGTGTGTCTCGTCCCCCCTGAGCCAGCGCTGATGTCTGCGCTCCCTGGTGCCTGTCATATCAGGAGGGGCAATAACCCGTGAAATGACTGTTCTCTCTCTCTCTCACTCGCTCACACACACTTTCTTTCTCTCTCTCTCGTTCCCTCTATCCCAGTCGCCCCTCTCTTCCTCGTTCTCTCCCTTCTCCCTCTCCCACTTTCCTCGCACCACGCCACTCCACGCTCCACTTAGCTGCCGGGCCCGGGATATCACACAGATGCCGTTTGCTCGGCATGTGCATACACACACACACACACACATACACACACAGGTGAACACACACAAAATTTTATGCACACACCAAACATGCACATCATTGTTCTGGCAAGGTTGGACTGACGTATGTTTGCTCTAGCACTGCTGGGAAACAATTATATGGAAAAGAGAGAAGGTGTGGGTGTGTGTGTGTGTGTGTGTGTGCATAAATATGTGCACACATGTGTCTAATTTGACAAGGGAACGCTAACACAAACAGAAGGAACATGTGCAGTTCCATTAAGCCCACACTATAGGTTATACATCCTTCATAAGAGCACACAATCCTCCGAGTGAGTGTGTGTGTGTGTGTGTGTGTGTGTGTGTGTGAGGATCCTCCAGCCTGTGCCCTGCTCTCTGGGGAACTGATCAGCCCTATTCCTGGGATGAGTAGACACTCCCAAGGCAAACACTCCAGATTTAATTATAAGCTCCAAAGAGGATTAGCCCGTGCCGTATGCGTGTGTGTGCGTGTGTGTGTGAGAGAGAGAGAGAGAGAGAAAGAGAGAGAGAGAGAGAGAGAGAGAGAGAGAGAGAGAGAGAGAGAGAGAGGAAGTTCTCCCTTCATTTCCTGCATTAAGCAATGAAACGCACACACACACATGTAGTGGTCTCACCTGGGGTGCGTGTGGTACTGTCTATCCACCTCTTCGTAGTGGGGTGCTGGACGGGTGTCGGCTCCTCTGGGTGCCATCTGTGGGGAGACACAGAACAAGTAATGTCAATATGTGGTCGCGGGTTCGATACCAATATGTCCTGTCAAAGTGTCTTTGAGCAACACACTGAACCCCTGCTGCTTCCTCGCTGTACACTACCAGTCAAAAGTTTGGATACACACATTTTTCTCTATTTTCTACTATTTTTCACATTTTAGAATAATAGTAAAGATATCAAAACTACGAAATAACACAAATGGAATTATGCAATGACCAAAAAAGTGTTAAACAAATCGAAACTATCTTATATTTTAGATTCTTTAAAGTAGCCGCCCTTTGCCTTGATGGAAAGGCAAAGGCTTTGGAAAGAAATTCATACATAGGATCAACTTCACTATTTATATTTGTCTAAGAAACAAATTTCAAGCATTTAAGCAGAAACCTTTAGATCAAAATGGCTTTAAGATGATGAAAAACATTCAATCAAACTTTTGACTGGTAGTGTAAGTCACTGAAAACATGTAAAGTGTGTGTTTGTGTGTATGGAACTTGCTGTTACTGGCAGATTCCAGGCCTGTCCATGAAACATTCTGTTTAGTCTCTGCAGCAACACAAAGCCAGACCTTGTGGCGGAGATGATGCTTTTTGCAACTTTAAATGTCCTTAAGCTACGTTCAACTTGTATAACATTTGAGTGAGAAATTGAATTCAGT
>NW_027279723.1:402500-405000 GCF_046629955.1 Centroberyx affinis
TCGTGTGTGTGTGTGTGTGTGTGTGTGTGTATGTGTGGCCATGGCAGTGGCCATGGGGTGTTGTTTATTTAGCTGTGTCCCTGTTCCTCCATCCCTCTGTGGGTTTGTTTACCTCCCCACTGTTCCCTGAAATAACATCCAAAAACCCCTGTGAGTGAGTGTGAGTCTGTGTGTGTGTGTGTGTGTGTGTGTGTGTGTGTACCATTTTGGTTTCATTCCTCCCTCTCCAGGTTATGATGCCCCAAAAGGTATGTCACATGGTGAGAGTGTGTGTGTGTGTGTGTGTGTATATGAGTGTAAAATCTTGCTCTCTTCCCTCTCCAGCCGATTTTGTCCCAATAGTGATACAAAAGTCGTGTGATGTGTGTATGTGTGTGTGAGGGGTTTGCCCCGTTTCCTGCAGCCCCACCTCAAACCACACACACACACACACACACACACACACACACACACAAAAACGTCCGACAGCTCCCCCTCCAGTTCTGTCAAGTCATGTTACTGTGCCATCAGGGGCGAGTGCGCTGCTATCAAAGAGAGTAAAGTATGACCTCAGCAAAGAGACAAAGACACACACTCTCTCTCTCACACACACACACACACACACACACACACAGCCGACCCTGCCGAACCTCCTCCTCTGAAATCCAAACAGAGAGAGGTGACGCGCTTTGAAGTGGGAGAGGGCGCGAGCGAGGAGGAGAATGGGAGATTTCTATCAACTTGCCGACAGATCACACTCTGCAGTTCGCCCGTAGGCCAGAGACACGCCGTGGGGATAAAGACACACACCAAATCAGTCCCTGTGGGCCTCCGTCGGCCCAGATGGGGAGGGGAGAGGGGGGTTAAAAAAAAAACAAAAAAAAACCCTCACCCGGTTGCCGCGCGGCATCGGAATGAAGCGACTTAAAACAAAAGCGAGGCGAGAGGGGGGGAGAGGAGTGTGTTGAGCCTCGGGGATGAGCCGGAGAGAGACAAGGACAGAGAGGAGGAGTCCGTGGACGGAATCGCTCATTGTGACTTTGCGAAGAGAAAGAGACGGAGAAAGGTGTTAGACGTGTGTGTGTGAAAACTCTTGATAGCAGCGGGTAGAAACGTAATGCCGAAATGAGATGTTCGCTCTGCTCTTGTCTTTGTCTCCCAGGAGTGCGAGCAAGAGTTCAGCCTGTGCCTGAGTGTGTGTGTGTGTGTGTGTGTGTGTGTGTGTGTGAGACGGTGAAAGAGGAAGCGCTCCTGTGTGTGTTAATCAAACAATGGAATGAAAGCCAACGGAAAAAGAGCAGATGATGTAAAACAACATCGGTGGCCAAAAAGCAGCCAGGAGAGTTGAAGAAAAAATGTTAGTGTGTGTATTCGCGTCTTTATGCCATGGCATGAAGGTTGAGAACAGCATTTGAGTGAGTGTGTGTTTGCGTGTGTGTATGTGTGTGTTTCAGGTGTCTGGACAGTAGAGGATCCAACACCCGAACTCTCCACCATGCTGTGAGTACAACATCAGTAATTTATCTCAATCTGTCCGCTTGGAAACTGGAAACGGTCGCCGGTACACACCAAGGACAGAAATTAAAAAGGGCGCTCAGGGCAAAAATGCCCGTGAAATTAAAAATGAGGGGGCAAAAAAATGCCCCCAATAATTAGGAGCACCCAAAAGCGAGTACTGTCCCCCGTGGGCCACCGTAGCGGATTTTTTTGGGAGCCTGTGATTGGCCGATTCTTTCCAGTCCATTCTGGTCAAGAAAAAATGGAGCAATTTCTGATCAGAAAACAACCGAGTACACAGCCTGCAGTGGAAATTTGTTTATTTGGCAATATGCAATGTAAATGTGTTATTTCATAGACTAACCTGGTAAATACTCATCCCCTGCACATAGACCCCCATCCAAACCAGGTATTTTTATTGTCAGAGGACTAAAGCTTGCATTTTTGTTAACCTGTCATGATGCTAACCATGTCACCTTTATCACAGTAATCTGTCTCTGCTGCCAACAGACTGTGAAATATTGAGCTTTGTCAGGCAGAGGGACAGAGACTGGCAGCATCCATAACAATGTTGCAGTATTATCCAGGCTGCTGGTACGCTTTAGCACATCTTCGGCATGCCATGTTCACATCTCTAACGCCTCTATACACTCAGGAGTTTGCTTCCTCTGTCTCTCTATTCCTCTCATCCTCCTCTGCTTTCCTTCTGTGCATTCTTCCCTATCTCCTCATCTTCCTCATTTGCTAATCTCCCCCTCTCTTCAGCTCCCTCACCCTCTCCTCTCTCAATCTTTCCACTTTTCTGCTTCTCTCTCATGTATTACCTCTTCCTCATAGGCCAGTAATCTCTACAAGCGTCAAGTCATGTGGCTGCGACAGAAAACAGCTACACTGCAAAAGATATCCATCTTAACAAATGATTTGATGTAGTATTGAGCCGTAAAGTCTTATTTTTCTTAAAACGACTGAAGAAATCTGCCAGTGGTGTGAGGTAGTTTCACTCTTTCCCAACTCTTTTCACAAT
>NW_027279723.1:407500-412500 GCF_046629955.1 Centroberyx affinis
CATCCTGCCCATCTTCCCCCTAAAGCGGCTCTTTAGTCTTATTTGCTTATAGACAATGTTCTGTTGTTCTCTCCTCATGCTCTCCATCTTTCTCTTCTCTCTCTCTCTCTCATACACACACATATTCTCTCTCTCTCTCTCCCTCTTTTCTTGAACTCTCACTGGTTTACTTGCTGCCTCTTCCCTTCCTCTGTTTCTGATTCCCATCTCATTTCCTCCCCCCCCCCCTCTCTCTCTCTCCCATTCAGTTACAATCTCTCTCGCTTGCTCGCCCCGTCTCCCTCACTCCCCTCTCCCATGTCTCTCTCTCTCTCTCTTTCCCTCTCTCTCCCCCAGGTCCCTCTCTTGTCTTTATAAGCAGCTATCTGCTGGGCTACAGCACTTTTATAGCAGCTTCCCAACAGTAAGCACACAGCGGGACTACCCTGCCGGCACATCCATTACACCTGTGCTCTGGTTTGAGTGTGTGTGTGTGTGTGTGTGTGAGACAGACAGAAGGAGCCTGAGCTGTTCACAGCGGAGGGTGTGTGGTAACAGTAGCTTGTGTGTGTGTTTTTGTGTGTGTGTGTACAGGTGCTTGTCGGGCCAAAGTAAGAGTGACGGCGAGCCACTGTGGCGCAGTGGGAGTCGATAAAACTCACATACACACACATCTAAACAACAACATCTACCCAAAGAGAGGCCTGGTACACACTTTGAAGTGTATTACCAACACACACACACACACACACTTGGAAATGCGTGTATGGTGTGTAGTGGCGGTAATACAGTGTGTACTTCTAGATAAGTGTGCGTTCATTAGGATTGTGAGTGCAAAAAAAAAAAGTGTTGGGGGGCTTTTGCCTCTGGGCATCAAACACCCCTCATGGATCACCAGTGCCTGTGTGTGTGTGTGTGTGTGTGCGTGTGTGTGGGCCATCTATCACCATGACAGGCTGGTGTGTGTTTACTTAATGATGTGGGGGTTTATTTATGAAGTGATGGCCGACGTGTGGGAGAGAGAGAGGGAGAGAGAGAGAGAGAGAGAGAGAGAGAGAGAGAGAGAGAGAGAGAGAGATTGAGACAGCCTGAGGATGTGACATTAAAATATCATCAAGGTGATGGATGTCCACACACACAACATTAGAGAGAAATACAAAAAACAGCCGTGCAACGGATGACAAGTCGTATCTGGACGTGTGTGTGTGAGTGGGTCTGTGCCAGTGTGTGTTTTATAATGACTGTGTGTGTATGTGTGTGTGTGTGTGAGAGATGTAGTCTTATGTGTGTGTGTCTGTGACTTCTGTGTTCATTAAGGTGTCACATGTGCTGCCACTGTTGTGTACGATTCACAGGGTAATGAGTTGAAGATAAGATGCATATGTTTCTGTGTGCGTGTGTGTGATGTGTGTGTGTGTGTTCCTCCCATGCTCTTTCTGACATCAGGTAAACAAGATTCTAGTTCAGTCTGGTTTCACATATTTCAGCTGACCATATTAAAATAAAACACACACTCATGCACATACAAAAACTGTCTACATGCTAATGGACATGTCCCAGGGACGTGATCAAGAATGGAGGGAAAAAATCTGGAAAAAATAATTGAAATATTAACAAGACTTGTGTGTCCAAAAATAAAAAATAAAAGAAAGAAAGAAAGAAAGAAAGAAAGAAATTTCTGCTGCCATATTTTTCCTATACAGTAACTACAATTGCAACAATCAACTGGAACTGTAATAAATGTAATGTAATAAATGCTGGTTAATATAATAATTGGTCAAAATGTAAGACAATGTCCCTCTAAGTAGGTTGAAAATGTAATAAAAACTATTAATGTAATAAATTACCAAATTATATAATAAATGTTCGGACTGATATTGTAATTATTTTAAAAGACGTCACCTTTGATAATAAAGCAATTGGCAGTTAATGTAGTAATTTATAAGAAAAAAAACATATTCCAATATCAGTCTTAACATTTTATTACATATTCTGGCAATTTCTTAAATTAACAGGTTTTATTACATTTTCAACTCATTAAGAGGGACATTTTATTACATTTTGACAAGTTATTGCATCATCCGGCATGTATTACAATTATTTTAATAACAGTGATGTGGCGTCTCTGACACATGAACCAAACAGCCAACCATAAGTTACTCCTGACTAGAGCTGGGCGATACGGCCTGAGATTCATATCACTATATCCTGTCACATTTACCTTGATAACGATAAATGAAACAATAATTTGTTTATTTTTCTAACCCCGGTGCAGAAATACTACATTCACTATAAGCATTACAAATCTAAAAGGTATGCTTTTATTCTGAAGGTAGACCCACTATTCTGTCCGTCTCTGTATGGCAGCTGATTCTACACCAGCTATGGTAACTTGAAACACGACTCTCAGTTTAACTGAAGCAACACAAATGAAACTGTTTATGCAAAGTTGGCTACTTGACAAATGTATTTACACAACATACTGGTATAGAAAATTTGGTTGGTGACAAAGCACCAGTGTTGGTTTTGGTAAAGTTTCGGTAAATGGCCCAGCCCTGCTCCTGACTCACCTCACGAAGAAACCTAAAAAAAGCGACAATTCCTGTACTTTTGGGGCTTAATTGGCCAACACGACATCACAGAGAGCCTGTCATTAGCATAGAGAGAAAATAGACAAAGACAAAGAGAGGGGGACAGTGTGACTGTCATAATTACAAGACTGACCTATCCACAGACAGCGAACATGGAGAAAGGGTCAAATTAGAGACGGATAGACAGACAGAGAGGGGGGAAAACACAAAGGGAGAGAGGTTAGAGGGACGAGAGGAGGAAGGGGGTCTGGATTCAGCTACACACACCCACAGAGTACAGGACAGTGTCACACCCACACACACACACCCACACCCACACGCAGACAGCTCCCTCTCCAGATCCTGCAGATAGACGACCGCTAAATGAACAAGCAGAGGCATGAATAGATATTCTGACCACAGTCGGAGCTTTTATCCCTGCTTTTGTTTATGTCAGCTTGGTTTAGTGCGCTCACCAGGATGCTCTAGCTATGGAGAGCAAACGGAGACGCACACACTCACACACAAAGCGCCCAGGAAGAGGAAGAATGGCGCTCTTGGCCTTGTGTGAAGAGCTGCTCGACTGCTTTGAAAACCTTTTTAACTATTCAAGGCTACAGAAACGGCTGGGCGGAAAAGAGCAACGCAGCGCGGTGCGGTGGCGGCGGTTAAAAGGCCGATCACACAAGGCCGAGGCGAGCGGCTCTCTCAAGTGGTTCGCTTTTACTACGCTTCTCTCATACCACGCACTGTAAGAAAATAGGTGTAAGCGTGTGGAGTAAAGTCCCGGTGAATCAATAGGTGTGTAAACTTCTTATTTTCACAATAGCGTTGATTTATGTCTTACTTTCATTGTGATATCTCTATCTTCATGCAACGGTCTGATCCTGCTTAACGATCACGTCTACTAAAAATTCATAGCAAACATTTAGCTCAGCTTTTTAAAAGGAGGGTAAATTATTAACTCACTCTTAGGCGAACAAATCAATAAATATATAGATTTTTTCAGAACGGTATGAATTCATGTCTCATTTTCTTGGAAACACCCTACTTTCATGTAACTTAACATCAGCCAGATGCAGCTCACTTTGATGTATCCTAAGAAATGTAGACCATAAAGATATATATCAGCTTAAAAAGGTGAGTTAACCGAGTTTAGGTGTGTTTACGTTCCACTTTACCCTGATGCATCTGTGTATATATGAGAGAGAGTTGAGAGGGTAAAATGTGTATGTGTGTGTGTGTGTGTGTGTGTGTCCGCCTCATCTATAGAGCTAGAGGATCCAGGCATAAAAGCTCAGACTGTGGTCAGAATATCTATTCATGTCTGCTTATTCTTTTAGCAGTCTTCCATCTACAGGTTCTGGAGAGGGAACTGCATATGTGTGTGTGTATGTGTGTGTGTGTGTGTGTGTGTGTGTATGTGTGTGTTAGTGCCTTGTTGAAGTGAGTGCTGTCTGACATTTGGGCTACGTATTTGCTTCTTTGACCTCTTATACGATGTTCAGAATATTCTTTAGTTCTCAGTTGTTTCATTTGTTTGTGAAAGTATGTTTGTATGAGTTTGCGTGCTATAATGAGTATGTGTATGTCAGTGTACTCTGTGTGTGCATGTGTGTGTGAGTGTTTTAGTGCAGTCTGAGTGTATATGCTGTGTGTATGTGCATATACTGTATGCACTGTGTCAGTCTGCTGTTTATGTGAGTGCTGTCAAACACAGCAGAGAGGTCAACATCACATTGACCTCTTTGCTGCGTTTCAATACGACATTCCATTATCATGTTTTTTTTTTGTTCTCAATATTATATCCCGGACGCTTTAATCTTTCACTGTTTCCATTTTCACCGCGTGTGTGTTTGTGAGTGGGGTGTTTCATTATCGGGCTCCTCGGGGGAGGAACCCACCGCTGGTTTTCCCTGTCGGCGGCGTTGCCTTTCTTATTTTTTTTTTCCTTCGGTGCAAAAATAATCAGATTGGAGCTCGCGCCTCACGCTCGCCGCTCTTTAATTGCGTCAGGGGGTTTTCGGTACCGGGCGGGGGCACGCCGGACCGAGGCGGACGGGCCCGCCGCAGAGAGACGTGTAATGAGCGCCGGAGCCCTTCAGGCCCGCGTGGAAAGCAATCGGGCCCCGGTGTCTGCGAGAGCCTAATGAAGACTAGTTCGCGGGGCTTCGCCGCTCAATAAGCAGGGACTACAGTAAGCGATGAAGCAAGCGCAGCAGGAAGCAGGTTGACTCAGGTGATTGGGTATCGGCGATGTTGTCAGTAAATCCATCCCATATTTCCCCGATGCCTCCCCTCCTCTCTTTGCTCCGTTGTTTCGTTTAATGAAAAATAAATCTCGCTCTCAACTCGCTCTCAAGAACGCCTCGCAAAGTCGCTGCGGCCGGACTCGCCGATTCTGGTTCAGATCAAACTGTGATTTTCTGCATCCTTGGGCCTGCTATTAAA
>NW_027279723.1:417500-471754 GCF_046629955.1 Centroberyx affinis
AGGCTGTTTTCCTCTTGCCTGCTGCTGGAGGTAAGCTCACATCAAAGTGCATGGTCAATGTTTGCTTTCCTGGTGTAATACTGGGGATATGGAGGCCATGGGGAAACCAAAGGAGTCCGTTTACTATTCATCACTTAATTTAAGTTTTGATGGAATGTCCAACTCTGTGTGTCAGCTGTTCGCGTTTTGGAAGTTTAAGACAAGTGGATTTTAACAGCTACGCATTTACTTCTCAAAAATCACAACAAAATACATGACAGGACAAAGACGCTCTATTTAATGTTGAAATACAATAAAAAGTTATGACAGCTTTGGTGGGAAGAGACAGAAAAACCTTGAAGAAGAATTGAAGAATTTTTGCATTTGCGATAACGTCTGCTTTCCCCTTCTTTCAGGTTGCTTCTTTCCCCTGCATTTTGATCTATAGGAGAGTGTAACTGGGCCAAAATGGAGATTAGGGGAAGGAAACTGGCACCAGTCAAGACCTGTAATGGAACCCAATAAATCTCATTCCAATACCACTTGTGCATTATTTCAAAAATGTTTGAGCGATCGGTGGAGCCTGTCTAGAGTCATTCCTATAAGAGTCTGACTTTGTCACAGTGTCAGGTGAACTGTCGCTGTGTATTCCTGGACTCACTGCTTGAAGCATGGTGGGAATCTAGGAGCATGTTCACTGATGTGCCTTTTATTTGTGTTAGCCTACAAGCTCACCTTCAGCCTCCTCTTCTTAGCACTATGGTGGATTTTACAACACGGCTCTCAAGACCCTTTACATCTCTCCGCCTTAGCCTCGCTCTCTCTCTCTCTCTCTCGCTAGCGCTCCTCTTTCATCTCATCCCCCTGTTTCTTGCTCCAGCTACAAAGAGTGCCTTCTGGCTAATAAAATTTGACAAGCATAGCTAACCTTTTTTCTCCACAGGTCAGCCGCTAGCATAGCTCTAATCAAATGTGACGCCCATCACAGCACACACCTGCCATTGAAGGCCTAATGAAAATGTCCGACAGTAAATTAGGGAGACAGCGCTGGGAGTCCACTGTTGAGGGCCTTGACAGGAGGAGGGGGGGGGGGGGGGGCACTGCCATGCCTCAGTTGGCAAAACTATGCACACACACACACACACAGAGTCCATGCATGGAGGAAGAGGCATACACACATGCTCCCACATACGCCTGTATATGGTTATGTTAGCATAAAGGATATTGCAGACACACACACAAACTCACACATACACACACATTTATCTTGGGCAGGTTTCTATAAAACATCCATAAAACTCAACAATGCAAAAGTTCTAAGAACAAGGATATGTTGTTCCCTTGAAAACAATAAAAAAGTAAGGTGCTACAGTTATGAAAGAGTGCTTTGTGTGAACATATGAATATGGAGAAGTGAAAGTGGACCTGGAGACATTCAAACACACACATGCACACATGCACACACACACACACACACACTTATGGCAAGTCAACTCAAACCAGTGATTTTTGTTCACCGGTATAAAACTGGACCACATTGGACCACACACAGCATTGTTGCTAGGTTACACTGGGCTTCCTTGCAGAAATATTGTACGTGGGTGGCTGCATGTGTGTGTAGATCTGACCGTGTGTGTGTGTGTGTGTGTGTGTGTGTCTTTATGTTTGAATGAAAGGCATGAGGATTCCAATCTCACGGGTGCAAGTGTGTATTTTAACAGATGTACCGACCAGGTTTGTGAATGAGCGCCCTCGCCCAAGCCGTGGGTGGGGAAAGTGAGCGGAAATAGCGGGAGGGAGTGTGTGTGTGTGTGTGTGTGTGTGCGTGTGTGTGACCTTGACGTGGAGGCATGATGTGGATGGGTGTGACCTCGGAAAAAAACACATCCAAAGTCATCCAACCTTGCCAGCTGTATTTAAACCTACAACTAACATGATGTGACCAAACAGCATGAACCCAGGCTCATTTAACTTAACCCACTTTAAATCAGAAAAGTTTGAATATAACACACTTATTTCATTCGATACTTAATAATTCAAACAAAATACCATACCATTTCAAAGCTCTGTATGCAAAGATTAATAAACAAAGAAAAACAAACTTTCCCTGCTGCAACCATTTTGTTCCATTATTTGAGTCCTGTAAGAGTAGACGCTTCAGTTTCTCAACAACGTAATTAATTATGAGGGAAACCAAACATGTGCAGTTTGACCGCCTTCAAACAACTTTATTAGCCATTTGTTACAGTGCTGGCCGGTCTCTGGAGAGGCCCTTACATAGAGAATCAACAAGCCAAGCGAGGCCTCTCATCCATCATGTTGCCCCGATGCTAAAGACTATTCGATATACATTATGAGCAAAACAAGAGAGGAGGGGTGGGCCGGAGGACGGACGAGGGACAAAGAGAGCGAGAAAGTGACAGGGGAAAGAGAGAGAGAGAGAGAGAAGACGGGGAGGGAGAGCGAGAGAGAGAGAGAGGGAGAGACAACAGCCTGGTAATGAAGTATCCGCCACTAGTGGATGAGAGCTAAAGTGGTCTAACAGATCTGTCAGGCTGCTAGACTGTGGCTAATTATCCCTCCTCCTCTTTTGTCTGCATCCTCTCCTCTGTCACTTCTTCCCCACTCTCTCTCTCTCTCTCTCTCTCTCTCTCTCTCAAACGCAGCCTGGCTTTCTAACACAAAGCTCTCGCCGTTCCATCTCTCTCCATTTTGGCTCCGGCGGGTCCGTCCTCTTTTCCCTCCCTGTCCCCGTCTCTTCTCCTGCTTTCTCTTCTCTCTCTCTCTCTCTTTCTCCGTCTGTCACTTCTTTCTATTCCCATCTGTCTTCCTTCCTTGTCCAACCCATCTCTCTCTCTCTCTCTCTCCATTCCTCTCTCTTTCTGGATGAGATTGGGTGTCTAGGGCTTACTTTTTGATTTGCAAGTCAATAGTAATTTCTCTCAGAGTTTAGTTTTAGTTTAGGGAAGTTTTATTGCCGCCTGTATTATTTCATACGGAAACAATAAATTTGCATTCGAATCCTCTCTAGATTTTCTCTTGTTCTCTCTTACATATAGAAGTAGCTGGATAATAAACTCTAACAAAAAACGAAAAAAAAAGTTTCAAAACTTAAGCAATAAAATATATAACGAGTGATAGCATTTACAACACATTCACTTTCACAAGCGTTAAATGAATCATGCATGGCATTAGTGTGCGTGTGCGTGTGTGTGTGTGTGTGTGTGTATGTGTGTGTTTGCACATATGAGGGTGTTACTGTAGTGTGGCATGTGTTCATGTTTAATGCATGGCTATTTTGGAGTTTTGGGCTTGGTACCATGAATGTTAATGTGTGCTAATATTCTCCCACTCTTGTCATGGTCCATAACCTCATCTGTGCATACGTATACACACACACACACACACACACACACACCTAGCTTTGTGCATCCGCCTACACACGGCACTCAGACCCTCCTGTACAGACGCACAGATGCACACTTGCATAAACACACATAATAAACACACACGCATTTGTATTACTATACTTGTGAGGACAATCATTGTCTATTGTCATTCCCTAACCATCACCACTACATGGTTACCATTAACTCTTACCTAACCTAATCCTAATTCTAATTCTAACCTTAACCCTAAACCCAAGTCCTAACCCTAAACTAACCCTTAAAGAAGTGAGAACCAGCAAAACTGCCTCACTTGGAAGGATTTCCCTCATCTCTCTATCCTGGTGACGACATTTGGCCCTCATAAGTACAGAAACACAAGAACACACACTCTCTCTCACCTGTCTGCCTGGGTTTGGAGCTGGTTCTGGTTCTGGGGGGCGGGAGGGGCTCTGTGCTTGTTGACCTTGGCGTAGAGCCCCTCCAGGTCCTCGGCCGAGGCGTGGCGAGGGTCGGACCCCCCCGCGGGCGCCCCGGGGGAGGGGGTGCGGCTGAGGTGCGTCTGCGGGGAGGGCGGCGGGCGGAAGGTGTTGATGCGGGCGTAGTTGGGGTCGCTGTCGTCGTCCTCCACGTCGAGCAGGGAGGCCGGCTCCGGGGTGAGGCGGCTGGAGTGGACCTCGGCGTAGCGCGGGTCTGACCTGTCGGCGCGGGAGGGGAGGGGGGAGGTGGTTGGTGTGGAACTAGAGCAGACAGTTGGGGCACACACACACACACACACGGGAGCACACATGCATGCTTCATTTTGGAACGAGCCGCTCTCCAGTCTCACACCCGTGAGTCTTATTCCTGCTGGCATGATAGACAGCTATGCTACCAATTCAGCTGAGCAGTTGTTTTCACCGGCTTGTTGTACCAGGTGGGTGGGGTTTACTGCATCAGGACAATTCAGATCGTGTCAGATCAGCTGTCACTCACAGGAAAGTGCTACACTGACTTTCCAATGCTTTCGTGTGATTGCCTAAATCTGCTGAAACCCCACCCATCTGGCACTCCGAGCAGGGAAAAACAAACACAGATACTTTTGAACCCAAGTCTGACTCGTACCCGACTCTGTTGTCGGGGATCTTGTCCAGCTCCTCTTCGCTCAGGGCCTCCAGTTTGTTTTTGGACGCCTTGGCCGCCTCTTTGCTCTTGTCTTCTTTCTTCTTACCAAACCTAGGCAAGACACACACACACACACACACACACACACAAGAAGAAGGGAGACAGATGCGACAAGGTAAGGTCAGATTAAGATATCCAGGATGATTGAGTGGATCAGTGCTACTGTCTTTGGAAACCTGATCATGCACTGGGACTGTAAGAGTTGATGACACGCTGTCACACTTTTCCCTGCACTTTCCTGTGGATCTTCACCTCCTTAAAAAAAATTACTGACACCTGATAGATAATACTGAAGGCTGGCAAGCTGCCAGATGTCCTTTTATTTTCCCAAAGGAAAGTGACAGTAAATTTTTATAAAGCATAATTGGCTCTGGTTGGGGAAATTTATGATGAAACAACAGACTTCACTCAGCAACGCCGCTCACTTGAGCTGATGGAAGGGGAAGGTTTGATTTGCCGCACAGCATCTCCAACTCACACAACATGCTAACACCACACACACACGCACACACACACACTCCACCTTGCGTCAGATTTCCAAGTGCTGAGAATGCATCAGGTATGCGCACACACACACAAACACACACAGCCAGATATACACACACTAACTCCAATGTGTTCATTAGTGGATCTGCCTGGAAAAAGTACTGCTTAATGATAGTTATAGTTTCAGAGGGGTATAATGTCACAGCAGGCATTGACAAGCGAGAGTGTGCGAGTGTGTGTGTGAGCGTGTGTGTGCTTGTGTGTGTGTGTGTGGGCGCATGAGAGGAGTGCTGCTGTCACACAGCGTATGGAGCACGAATATTTTAACATTTTGTCCAACAAAATAGCTGTTTCACCACAGTATGCCTTGTTTTTATTATCAACTGCACGGTTACCATCATCATCGTTATCATTGTAGAGAGAAGAGCTTATTTTCTGGATCATTTTATAGGCAAGATATACTTGTCACTTCGATTTTAGCCATAATGAAGCTTTTACACTTTGAAGAAATTAACCAAGGCTTTTCCTCTGAATATTTCATCAAATATTCTTCTATCTCTCCTCTCCTTCGCTTGTCTTCCTCATCATCTGCCCCCCCATCATCCTCCTCTCTCTCTCATCCTCTCGTCTCTCACTATATCGCCTCCTCTCTCTCGCCATCTCACCCGTCAACTCTTTTTTTTTTTGTTTCCGCTCACCCTCTCCTCTCCTCGGAGCCCCTGCTGAGCCAATCTAATGTCTGTGTTTATCTCATTAACAGCGAGGCACTTCTCATTACTGCTACAGGGGGATACGTGGCCTGAATGGCAACCCGCCGCCCTGGCCAACAGCGCACACAACGTTGCAGCCGGGGTGGAACCTGGACAGGGATGCCAGGTTGGTGCGGCAACATCCTGCAAACCAATTAGTGTTTTCTTGGGAAATCTACCTACTGCGGTTATACCTGTGCATGACCCAAACTGTTAGTGTTGCAGACAGCAGGTCAGAAACTTGCAGGGCATCTTCTGTTCATAACTTACTGTGCAGAATGCATGGATATGTGAATGTATGTGAATGAGTCTCTGTGATGTTTGGATACCCACAACCCCTAGTGTGGCCCTTTAAATATGCAAAACATATGATTTCTTGATAGTAAGAAAAGTATTCTACAGATAGTTCAGTATCTATAGTACACAAATATTATGTCAGTGTCAAAAACCAGCTACCACTTACCTCAGCAATAATCATATCTAATTTAATATTGCCTTAGAGGGAATATCAGCACTACTGATCTTAGTGTCCAACAATAGTCATGTAATTATATTACATAGAAAAATATGATCATCCAAAATCCCAGTATTACCTGGCTGAGCTGGCTGATCTGTTAAATGGTAGATTTCTCTTCTCTTTCCACACACACACACACACACACACACACACACACACACACACACACAGACACAGAGCACCTTAATCAACAATCCTAGGGGGCAGAGGTCCACAGTTGGACCCATCATTATATCTGCATTAATTAGGGAAGCCTCTCTTTTTCTCACTGCATTGTCTAAGAGAGATGGAAGGAGGAAAGGGGGAAGAAGGAGGAATGGGGAGGGGGGCTCCCAATTAGAGACGTGTACCTGCCATGAGGGAGGTGGTTATCCCCCGCTCTCCCATTATCTTATCCCTTCTTCCCGGCCAAATCTCCCATCTTTTCCCATTGCGGTGAGCCAGCTGTTTGTTAATGATGTCTCATTGCTGTCCCTTTTCTCTCACTCTGTCTGTCTATTTCATTTCTGTTTTTTCCCCTACTCGCTCTCTCTTCTTTGTTTCCTCTATTCACTCTGTTTCTTTCTCAGGACAATTTCTCCTCCGTCACTCTTTCATAAATCTGACTGTCAGTTAATTTCCTGTTGTGTCTGAGGCTGTTGCTGGATCACCTCACAAAAAAAAAAGAATATACACACCCCCCCACACACACACGCTTCTCATGTGCAAGCCAACACACGTGAACACACAAACGCACCTAGACACAAATGCACACATATACAATCACAGACACATAGGTAAGCAGACACACACACACCCCCACACCCACACACAAACACACACAGATAAGCAAATGCACACACAGAGACACACATGTCTCCCACATGCATGTAAGAAAACATAGACATGAACATAAGGACACATTAACAGAAATACACACACACACACACACACACAGACACACACACTGGTAACTAAACACACAAATGTACAGTACATAGACAGTTATATGTAACATACGTTAACACAGACACACACACACCAATGCAAAAACCGATATACACAAACACATAAATAGACAATATACATGAAAAGAGGGAACACACACACACACACACACACACAGTAACTCCATAGGGAGCTGCAAACAGTCTCTTGGAGTAGGACATCTCATTAACTTAGCATTATCTACCTTCACAACCACTCCATCAAACTCTCATTAGGGGAAAGCAGGGGGGTCTTGGTGAGTCCGCCTGCTCTGGTGTCCCATTTAATACGCTCCCTACTGTCACTGGAGCTAGTGGGAACCATTATTAGTGCGTCACTGTCATCATTAGCCTGCCGCCTCCGCCGTCGCCCCAGCGTCACCTCGGTGGGCCTGAAAGCCTGGGAGGAGACGCCATTGGGCTGTTCCCTTTGCAATGAATGCTGGGTAAGCGAGTTTCTGTGTCCTGTCTGTCGGTATTGACTGTGTAAGAATAGTCACTACCTGGAGTTCATTACTCAATATACCATCAATGAGGACCATTTCATCCTCAAAATTGTTACCGATTTGTAAGAAAAGGTTTTAGGTTGGTTTACAAATGTTCTGTAATCATTATTTTTCATTCATTTTTCTTTATAGCCGCCATTATTCAGATGGTGGATCTACTTTTAGAGGGAAACTCAGTGGAGGGAAACTCGGTTATTGCAGTGATTAAATTGACACCAACACTGTTGTCATGGAAGCCAGAACTGCTTTTAACACAAAGTGATTTGAAATTGCCACGGGCGGTTGTTGATAGTCGCATTTACATTTTTGTTTTGTATTTTTACTGCTCTTTATTGAGTGGCATTGAACACACATTTAATATTCCAGCTCGCATAATGAATGAGATGTACACAAAATAGATAGATGAGGAAAAGGGGAACAAAAAGAGCAAAGGAAATAAAGTTTGGGTGAAAAAATGAATTACAGTGTCCTCTTTAGTTCTTTTTTTTTAGATACAAAGAGACAAAATTTAGAGACTGTAAGATAACAATATTTCATTTTCACCAGAGAGCCAATGACCTCTCCCCTTCTTCCTCCTCCTAGCTAACCGAACCTCCTGCGAAAAAGCAAAGTCATCCACCACAGAATGACTAGAGCACTTTACAAAACTGAAAAAAAAAAAGGAGATCCCAAATGGCCACCAGCCGCACAGGAGGTCCACTGCAAAGCAGTCGGCTGGCTGGAAACTGGACTGACTGTAATTACTACAGCTACTGTCACTGGCTTCTCCTCATTCTCATTACAGCATGAGAGGGAGAGAGAGACGGTGTGTGTGTGTGTGTGTGTGTGTGTGTGTGTGTGTGTGTGTGTGCGCGCGCTCATTTAGCCTTGCTCTAATGAGGCTCTATAAGTAACATTGAGATCACAGCTAGCCAGTATGGTGATGTCACTAACCTGATCTGGACAATTAGCCCTCCGGGGAAAGGGAGAGAGAGGGAGAGAGACTGAGAGAGGGAGAGAGACTGAGAAAGAGAGAGAGAGAGAGAGAGAGAGAGAGAGAGAGAGAGAGAGATGCTCACTCTATTACACAAACTAAGCTTCTACTATTATCCATATTTGTCTAATCAAACTGTGTCAGACTGGTGCAGCCTCGGTCCAATCTAAACATCTCGTCTCTCAGCAGACTAAACAGCGTCTCCGCGGCCTTCTCTCCATAAATCTTTCAAGAAATCCTCTCTCCACCCGTCGACTACCGGTCTCAGCATAAGAAGCGCTTTGTTTTCTGCAAGTGTGACAACAACTCTCTCCCTCTGTGTAGTGCGAGTTGAGTGTGTGTGTGTGTGTGTGTAGTCTTAATAAGCTTCCCTATCTGGTGCAGTAGGGAGTCAGTGGGTGGTTGGTTAGCGCCAGGCCTAACGAGGAAAGTGAGAAGACTCTGGCAGTGTGTGTGTGTGTGTGTGTGTGTGTTGCACGGTGGTGGAGGAAGCCATGTTTTCAGAATAGGGACACGGATTTAATTGACGTGTGTGTGTGTTTATGAGGACAGAATGCAGACATACACATGTGTGCTCAGACACTCACATCTACACACTCACCCACGCTCTCTCTCTGTCACACACACACACACACACACACACACACACACCAACCCTGTCACCCACACAATAACAGGTAAACAAACAGACACATTCAACACACACAAACATGCATGTTGTCCCATCGACAGTCATTATTTAACTCATACCAGAGTTATAGTTAGAGTTATAGAAAAATCTTAAAATGTCTTAAATTATCTAAATTTAAGGCCTTAAAATACAGTTCAATCACGCATATTAAGTCTTAAATTCATTTTTAGTCTTAGTCAATGTTTTTGTTTCTTATTGCATTGTTGTCCTGTTGAGACGTCAAACCAGCCACAAAGACAGGTTTACAGTTTTAATTGATCTTATATTTCATTCTAATTGGTATTAAAAATGCCCTAAAATGTCTTGAATTTTACTTGATGAAACCTGCAGACACCTTGTCATATACTCTATGGCAGGAAGCACACACACAAGTCAAAGCTCTCCACAAATAGCAACACAAAACACAGCAGAGCATGAAGGGCTGATCTCTCCAAAGAAGCCCGCTAAACATCCTATCTGCCTTAGAGAGAGGAGAGGAGAGGAGAGAAGAAGAGAGGAGGGAAGAGAAGAGAAGAGAAGAGAAGAGAAGAGAAGAGAAGAGAAGAGAAGAGAAGAGAAGAGAAGAGAAGAGAGCAAGAGAGGAAAAATAACAAATCAGGGAAAGAAAGTAAGGAAAAGAAAGCGTACAAGAGAGAGAGCTAGAGAGAGTGAGAGAAAGTGAGAGAGCTGGCTAAATATCCCATTTGCCTTAGCGAAGGAACGAGTAAGAGAGAGACAGAAACAGAGAGGGGGAAAGAGAGAAGAGAGTGAGAGAAACAATGAGAGAAAAGAAAAGGAAGTCAGAGAAACAAGCGAGAGAGAGCCAAAGAGAGAGAGGAAAAGAAGAAGAAAGCGAGAGCCGGCTAAATATCCCCCGTCTGCCTCGGAGAATGACCGAGAGGGGGATGAAGAAAGAGAAACAGAACAGAAAGAGAAATGGAGAGAGAGAGAGCGATGACCAGAGAGAGGGGAAGAAAGAGAAAGAGAGAGAAAGGGAGAGAGAGACGGATGGATGAGCCAAAGCTCCCGTGAAAGTACGGCTCGGCTGGGGAGGAATAAGGAGCTTAGGAATATATAGAAGCACCGGCGCTGCGTTCAGAGGCACAGGGAGAACAGTTAATCAGCCAAGCAGAAATGTTATCGCAGTAATTAGATTGCTGTGTATGTATTTGGAGAGGCGCTCGCATATCTCAGCGGAGTTTGCAGTAAAGAGAGAGAGAGACAGAGAGAGAGGGGGAGAGAGGGAAACAAACCGAGGGAGGCAGAGCGAGAGAGAAATGAGAAAGAGAGATTAACACTATAGAGAGATGTGATGTAACACGGTGCCTCCTTCTCCTGTGTTGGCAACGCGGCGCTGCTTCACGGTGAGGCTCGTCGGAAAATATTTCAAGCCCAAAATAGAGGGAATAACGTTCAAGGCAGAAAATAGACGACAAGTGCGCTTTGAAATCGCTGCAGCTTTCCTGCTGGAAATGAGGATCGGGCTTCTGTGTGTGTGTGTGTGGCGCGGTGTGGAAATTATAGCTTTATACACTTGAGAAAACACACACACACACACACACACACTAACACACACAAGCCTCGTCCAACAGGGAGGTCAAGCCAGGCCAGTGGAAGCCCGCTGTGACAGACAGCGGCACCGGCCTCTCCCAGCCTCTCCCTGCGGTAAGTCCCGCCTCCTTTCAATAATGAAAACAGCCAGCCGGCCCGGGCGTTTTCCCACCGGGCATAATTAAATCTATTTATCTGATTTCCTCTCCATATGCCTTGTGCCGCATACCAGCAATTTGGCCCAAATCAGCTTCCATTAATGGCTGATATTAGGAGTTATACAACTAAATAGAAGGAGAGAGTCTGTGAGAGATGAAATCACAGCTAGGAGAGATCCACACCCGATGCTAATGGCAGTAAAAACAGCTCCGCTTAGAGGGTATTAATAATTTAGGGAGGAAGACGGGGATGGTGGATTCGTCCGCTAGTTCTTATTTTGATAACTAATTCTTGAAGCTGTGTAACTCCACCTCACAGCAATATGTGATCAAAACACACAGACCGAGAGAGAGAGAGGGAGAGAGAGAGAGATGGAGGGAGTAAGTGAGCTCCATAAGTATTTTTGACAGGAACACACTTTCCTCGACTTTCATACCCTTACTATTTAGAATGTGAAACAACACAACGTTATTGAGATTAAAGCAGATTGTCAGTTTCAGTTTGTTCAATTCTCAGCCGTATCAGACGCACAGTTTAAAACTACAACTCGTTTTAGAGAGGGTGCCCTCATTTCAGGGTGCATATTCAATAAAGTAGTCATTTTTAGATTATAGTCAAGAATGGTGTCAGTAGCATGGAGCCAATACAAACTACAAAGCGTATCTGGAGAGAGATACCAATGTCTCTAGCCTCAATAGGCCAAAATGCAATGCAGCCACCAGACATGTTGCGTTTTGAGTAAGAGACCCACAACTGAATGGAACAAGTTAACGCCCGTTCTCTCGGCATTCTGGGAAACGTAGGAAATCGCTAAGTGAAGTAGAAGTAGACAAGGGCAGGTTGAAGGAAAGAGGGTACAACAAATAACAACAAAGTAAATTACAACACTTTATCACAAAATAACTCCTGGAATGCAGTGGTCATCACAGATTGATGATATCTAACAGTGTAAGAGTATCTGAGGGTGGATTTCTCCCTAAAGTAATCTATCACCTCTATGAGCAACCAGCAGGAAGTGTAACAACACTGGCAGAGCTTGTCTACTCCTATAGACTCTGGCACAAGCTCCGCCCCTCCCGTCCCCTTGAGTTATGGTGGCCTGTAATTGACACAAACAATAAAGTCACACTTTCACAATAGAGATACCTAATTCTAGCTAATTACAGAAGAGTTCCAACAAAATTATCTAGTGAAGAGGTAATATATCACCATGCAAATGCTGTAATTATAATACAGCTTTGTCATTTGCTTTTTTGGCTTGAGAACGAGGCTTTTTAGCTTTTCGTAGCTGAAATGAACTGCTGGTTGCTTGCTCATTTTACCATCTTCAATCATTTAGCAGGGGAAAATGCGTGACAAGTGGGTGGGGTGGGGGAGGGGTTAGGAGGGTCTTGAAATTGCAATGAGTGGGGAGATTTTGTTCAAAATCAGTTGAGTACAGACTGGAAAGTGACTTTTGTAAGCCAGACATCCCAGCACCTGGTGAAGTATGAAGTAATCGCTGAGTCACTGGTATTGATCAATGACCCTGTCAAACCCCTGCAGATATATTATGTCATTTTAGGCTACGGGGCAATATAAACCTTACCTATTTCCCCTTTAAATGACTAATATGTAATATGTAGAGGAGACAAGATGGAGACAGACAGACAGATATTAACACAGCAGGTTGTTCTCAGGAGAGTCTAACAGCAGAGAGCTGATATGGAAAGCTTGTCTTAATCAACGCCTGGCCAGTCCCCAGAGTAATGATACTTGAATCAGACCAGAGAGAGAGAGAGAGAGATGGAGGGAAGGAGGAGAGGGGGGAGGGATGGAGGAAGAGGAGGGGGGGGGGGGGGAGCAGGGGAAGCAAGGAGGGAGGGAGGAAGAGAAGGAAAGAAGGCAGAGGGGAAGAAGGAAGGAAGGAAAGAGGAGAGACACAGAGGGAAGAAGGAAGGGCCGGAGGAAGAGACGGATAGAGAGAGGGAGGAGGAGAGGACAGAGGGAGTGAGAAGGAGAGAGGAAGAAAGCGAGAAAAGATTGAGAGAAAGAGAGGGAGAGAGGGGGATGGACAGAGGGAAGGTGGGGCTGAATGGAGGATAAGACGGAAGGAGGGAAGGCAAAAGGATGAAGGGAAAGAAAGGGAGGAAGAAAGGGAGAGAGGGCAGGGAGAGAAGAGACAGAGGGAAGGAGGAAGGGCCGGAGGAAGAGAAGGATAGGAGGGAGGAGGAGAGGATGGAGGGAGATAGAAAGAGAGGAAGGGGTGAAGAGGAGGAGGAGGGAGAGAGGAGTGAGGGAGAGATGGAGGGAGGGAAGGAAAAGGGGAGGAAGGGGGGAAAAGATTGAGAGGAAAAAAGAGGGAGAGAGGGGGAGGGACAGGGGGAAGGTGGGGCTGAATGGAGGATAAGAGGGAAGGAGGGAAGGCAAAAGGATGAAGGGGAAGAAAGGGAGGAAGAAAGGGAGAGAGGGAGGGAAGAAAGAAAGATAAAGGGCGAGGAAAAGAAGGAAAAGAGGGGAGGAAAGGAAATAGGGAAAGGAGAGGAAGACAGGAGAAAGAGAGGGGAGAGAACAAAGGAGAGAGGGAAGGAAAGACAAGGAGGGAGGAAGGAGAATGTGTGAGAGAAAGAATGAATGGGGAAGAGAGGCTTTCTGACAGCCAGAGAGTGCGAGCAGCTAGAGTGCCGTGTCGTCCGGGGGCCGCCTAGTGAAATATGGGCTTCCCTTTAATTGTTTGCATTCTGGTATGTGGCATATTTTAGCGATTCCACACAAAATCCGTCGCCCCGGGCAATTTGTCTTGTCTTCCCTCTTCCTTTCCTACTTTTGTCAGGGAAGCCATTAATATTTAACGAGACCACTGGGCTACGCGCTTTATTCTCACACTCTGCTATTGTGGAAGGTGGTATGTGTGTGTGTGTGTGTGTGTGTGTATACATACAGTACATAAAATCTATACACACATAAAAATCAGTAATTGGGTGGCAGTGAGGGCGATTCCTCTGCTGTCGGTCCGATACATCACTGCTTTTAACAGAGTGGTTATAGACAATCTATGTGCTGTAAATAATATATACAGTGCAGAGTGAAGACATCAGGGCAGCGGCATCGGAGCGCGCACACACACACACACACACACACACGCCTAGACAGTACACATACAGTCATACAAATGCAGACAGACACACACAACCAGAGAGAAATTGCTTGGTTAGACCGCTGATAAAGCCTAACTGCAAAGTGTACAGCTCAAATTGACTCTCTCCAGCCACGGCTTCACCCAAATTCTCATTTTGTGTTTTTTCTTTTCTTTTTTCTCAGTGCATATTAATGCACGGTGAATTATATGCATATTAATTCATATTGGATGGCTCGAATTCCAGCGAGATCTGACGTCCTGACATCAGTGACGTATCAGAAAGCAGCAAAATATCAGTTATATTGTTAATTGTGTCCATGCCTAATAATCTAGTGTGAGCATACTTACTGCTGAGAGACAAAACAAACAAAAAACAGTTAAATCTGTTAAATCAGTCATTATGTGCGTGATACAATGCTTTTTCAAAACAGGTTAGGAATTTAAGAGTCTTCTAGTGTGTCCCCAGCCTTACATGTGGTGAAAATGCTAATCCACTCCGGCTCCAGATGAGAGCCAAGCGCAGCCCGGGAAAGGTTAAACTCCTGGCTTCTCTGGCCCTCCACACCTCTGCAGACAAGACACACTTAACCTTCTCCGTCTGGAAGACAGAGGTCTGCCTCTGTGTGTGTGTGTGTTTCAGTGTGAGGGAGACAGAGAGTGAGGGGCAAGGACAGACAAAAGCAGAAAGAGTGCATGTGTGTGTTCTTGCATATGTGTGTCATTAGCGGACCCTTAATGACAGAGGAAGCCCATCCATCACTCTTGGCGTGATGATGACTGGACAGGACATACCCGCCATTGTAGGTGCAATCGCTTCCTGGCGCCCGGTGTTTTGGGTGTATGTGAGTGTGTGTGTGTGTGTGTGTGTGTGTGCGCGCATGCCGACGTATGCAAGATCAAATGCTAATTGGTCGCGACTATTTCCTGTGGCCACATGGGTTCCTTTAATTGGCCGGTGAGTGATGGGCAGTCGGCCGCTGAAATGCCGCGGAGCTGTCTGGCCGATAGGATTCGTCTGATCTTCAAACCGTCCATCCCTCAGGGTCAATTCAAATGTCATAACTCGATAGGGATTGATGGATCGTGAAACTGATCAACACAAATGGATGTCTCAGCTCGCCGTCTCATTTGATAATTACCTTATGGTCAATAATTCACTGCACAAATGTGCGTATCGTGTTCCCCGGCCGGATGAGTCACCGTCGTTACCGGTAGAAATAAAAAGTTTCATTTCAAAATGAGATCGCCGCCATTTGAAAAATGTGACACCTACTCTGGTAAAATGATTGCTGGCATGAAAGTAAAACTCAGCAGTGAACATTATTCAAGTTAGTAGCTTTCTGAAGACCGCTTCACACATAATAGTAGAAACTGGGAGGGTGTAATCATCTGTGCTTTTGAAATACTGAGTAATGAACAACAGGCAACAGTATTTCTTTCAAAATGGATATATAGAGTGTTTTGGAATTATTCAAATATGAGTGGGGAGTCAAGGAAGATAACCTGGGTGGCAGAAGACAAGGGAGCTTATAACTTTTGAGAAGGGACCTGGATCGAAAACCTTGGAGGAATACGGTAAACAAGCCATTTTGCTGATAAGCCCACAGACAAGGTAATTAAATCTTAACTGCTGTGGTGGAGCTACTTCACAGTCAAACAGCTGAAGACTAAGAGTATGTATGTAACCCTCCCTCCCCTCCCCTCCCCTCCCCTCCCTCCCCTCCCCGCTGTAGGCCGGTGCTGTAAATAAGAGAGCGCTCTGAGCCAACTGGTCCGGTTGGAAAAGAGGAAGGGAGGCAGGTGGAGCCGAGGCATGAAAGACATAAAAACATAAAAGCCTTTCGTGTGAGAAGAGAAGGGGGAATTTCAAGGGGAATGGGTGAGAGATGCGGAGAGAGAGAGGGACAGAGGGAAAGAGAGAGAGAGGGGCAGGAGGGAGAGGGAGAGGCGGAGGCTTGTTGTGACGGCCCCTTTATCAGCTGATATATATGCATGAGGATTTCCTCATCATCTCCACTGTCAATTCCCCGTCCCTCTGATATTTGACTGACAGCTCACATCAACACCAATAAACCCGCACATCATTTCAGGAAAGCTGCCCAACGCGCTGGATGGAGGGTAGAAAGAGGGAAAAAAAAGTTAATTTGTTTTTCCGGAGGCTGCCGTCGGTGATAGCGCCCGTGTCTGTTTGCCTCCCTGGCAAAGTTGTAAATTAGAATTGCGCCTCGCTAGCAAGTACAGGAGGCTGCCCCTGCTTTGCGAAAGCTCATTTGTGACGACGCTGAAAATACTTGGCAGGTTTTTATATTTAGGGCGGTGGCGGTCTCGCAGGGAGCAAATTGTGCACAAATTTGAATTATGAAAAGAAAAAAAAAAGAGAAAAGAAATAGCTGTCATTTTAAGACTGCTTTTCCCTAAGAAGGGCAAATCGCTGCTCGCTGTTAACAGCATTCCAGTGTTATGGTACATTTTTGGGTTGAGGGGTGTGGTGGGAAAAACCTGTATTAGGACTTGTCAAGGCAGACAGGCTGGAGAGCCGTAATGGCTTCAAATAACTATGACTGACTGCAGGAAAATGTCTTGCAGCAGAGAGGAAATGTACAAACACAAAGCCTCACACACACCATGTGCACCGAAGATATAGATAAAGAAAAACATGCACACACAGACCCATACGTATGCCTACGAACACACACACACACACACAAACTAATGGCCAATTCCATGTTCCTCTAATGGAAGGTTATAACCAATAGCAGTAAAAGTGCAGCAGAAAAACTTAGATTGACCCTTAGCGTTAGGATTTGCATGATTGCCGAGTCCATTTCTTTAATTGAGGCCAATCTCTGGACAACATGTGGTTTTAAATGCAAACGTGGATGTATGCATCCTGCTGAAGGACTTTACATTCCCAGGGTGTACACATCTGTGCACGCATTTAGGGCAGCGCTGATTAGTAAGCCGAGGCTGTGTGTTCCACACTTGTCAAGTGTTTAAAGGAAAATGATTTGTGGTTTGGAATACATTATTTACAGGGATATAAAGGGGAATAGAGATGAATGGGGAGAGATAATGCTTATCCACAAGAGATATAGGTTTATGCTGTGTGCAAAATGTATGGCCTTATACATATTTTACTCAAGGGAAGACTAACATTGATAAATACTCCAGTTTTAAGACTCCACTCCAGCTCCTTTCACGGCCCTTGAATGCCAGGCAAGATGGTGGATCAAAGCAATCCACCTGCAGTGCATTAACCGACGGTAGGATTAGGTAACGCACCTCCAATTTACCCCCATCACAGCTTAGAGTCAATGCTGAGACACCCACACAAACATGTCACAGGGATTTTGGTATGCCTACCAACACTGCTGACAACCAGGGGCCCGTTCTAATAGTCTAAATGTATCCTTCCTTCCTTCCTTCCCGTTGGTGGAGTTATTGCTAGTCTGATGTGATTAAAGTCACAATCCGTGACATTTTCATATAAATAGACGTCCGTTTTGTTACTCTCTATTTCAGACTGGTATCACGCAATAGTGATTCAACCTATACACAGACCATGAAAGCTTTTACATTTGCTGTTCTGAACACCTGGTGTCTGGTAAGTCTTTCCCGGGAAAAACGCTCTGTCACACAGGAAGTGATGCGTTTTATGTTTACTGCTTTACTGCAGTAGCAATCATGATTTGTTTGGAATAAACAGAAGAAGAACTGGGTAGTTGGCATGAGCAGTGAGAGCCACCATGGCTGAACAGACAAAGAAAAGAGAAACTCAAACTACATCAACAGAAGGAAAAAGACGTCACAGTACTGGACTGTTTGATTGACAGGTGATCTCTGGGACGTGCAGTGCAGAATGAGCGCTTAGCAACAAAGATGGAGACAAAATAAGGAAACAGATTACCACCTTAATTGTGAGAGATGGACTGTGTACGATTCAGCAGTGGACAGGAGAGCTCACTTTGTCTAACCTAGCACCGTTAAATAAGTAGTTTGTTCAAGGAGGCTGAATAGAGAAAGAAGCGAAGGAAAGACAGAGGAAGGAAGGAAAGAAAGGAGGAGGAAGGAGGACTCATCATGAAACGAACGAAGGGAAAGGGAGGAAGGGCTAAAGGAAAGGGAATGTGGAGGCGGAGTACACGAGGACAGCGGTAATCCATCTGAAATCATCTTGCAGCGGGCCCCTCCAGTGTGACAACAAGGCTTTGGTGCTGTAGAGTGCGGCCCACCAGTGACTACCTCTCAACCCCGCGCATCCTGCTGCTCCGCGATAGGATAAGAGCGGAACGGACGGCGCTAATTGGCTTGCTTCCCTGTCGGATTTCCCAGCGCTGCGTACGGAGGGGGGGGGGGGGGGGGGTGATATATCATGTCGGAGGCGGATTTGTAAACAGCGGATCAAGACGCCGGCTTTCATGTCCCCCAAATTGGCGGAGGGACGGTGGCGTGCTGCCGCGGCGGGACGCCTGCTGACGGCGACAGCTCAACATTGATCCTGACTGACTGAGTGACTGACTGACTGGACGGAGGGACGGAGGGACGGAGGGATGGAGGGCATGTAGGCGCTCAGCGGTGCCGGCGGAGCGCTTGAGCGATGACACACACATGGATTGGTGACACACACAGATGGACTCATACACACGCTCAATAAGCAGAATAAACTGCATGTAAAAATACACACAGTAAAGCAGTATAGCTGTTCGACTGCACATCAAATGTCATGAGGAGCGGCATTCACTTGGTGACACAATCCATCCCAGAGTGTAAGTCACAAGCTATATCCTTCAAACCTGACCTCCTGACTTAGTCATGTTGAATCAAAACCATAATAAGTCTAATCCTTACACAAAAACAAGATTGAGTATAAGCTGGAATATAAGCTGTGCACACTAGCACAAGAATTTCTGCCATATCGACTTCCTAAGGGTAAGAAAACTTGCAAAAGCGCCGCATTCCTTTGTGCTACACAGCAGAAGGAATGCGAGCCTTTACTCTCGGATGCAGTGATAATACGGGGCCAAGGTTAAATTGAAATGAAAAAGCGTGACGCAAATACCCTTGTCGGATAAAGACGTGCCAAACCCCTTGACCAGGCTAACCTATTTGTTCAACAAGAACACGCGGATGTGGCAGGGGTGTTGAGAGAAAACGGCGGCGCGGCCCAAGCCACGGCGCTAGTCTTTCTCCGGTCTGTCAGAGCCGAGGACCCCCAGGCTACGTTCCAGGCAAAGACTTCACCGCTGTCTTCTGAATACAGACAAGACAGCAGCCGGCCTCTTTTGAAGACTCACCCACATGGTGGCTGCAATATGCAAATACACACAGAGGTGAACGTCTGAAGGGCATCGCCATTTACCTCGGCCTGTTCGGCAATACGGGAGACATGATGCAAACAGGTCTGTGAGAGCTTAGTGTGGGGAAAATGCAGAGCGGTATGTAAAGCCGTCGGAGAGTGAGCCAGCATCAGAGCCAGACTGACTCTGATTCCTCACATCAAGATGTCATTTCCACACAAAATGTCCATCATTTGCACCTTCACTGACACTTCAATCAACACCGACTCTCACAGAATGAATCACTGACCTAAAATTAAAATACATTGTGTTACTATAAAACCGTGACAATTCTTAAGACATTTGCTTACAAAATAGTTATGTTTTTAGTATTTTTTTTCCCCCCAAAATATAGAGGTGAAACATGTCGCCCCCCTCGGATGATGCAGTCAGCCCTTGGGCCAATAAGCAACAAGATGCATCATCACTCCAACTTTCATCAGACTCAGACCAGCAGTGTCTGAGACGGGACACTTACAGCACTTCGGAATGAAACCCTTCAAATCTAAAACTATCACATATGGACTCTGCAAACACGATGTTCTCGCGGCCAATATGGGAGTTTCAGAGGTCACCTTACACCCAGCTGTTTGCAACGTGTTGCGGCCAAAAACAACAATGTGTTCCTCAAACACTGGCGAGGCTAAGCTAAACATTTACGGCCGCTGAAAGGACAGGGACGACTTCCAACATTTGTTGTGCTAGCTGCTGTTGCGCACACTTTTCATTGTGGAGGCAAATTGAGGTCATATGTTTATAATTTGCCCTTTTCCTAATGCTGCCATTGGAGTAAAATAACATTTGAGAGCTGCAATTAGATTGAGCCGCGCAATATTCCAGCTAATTAAGTCATATTTCAAGTTCAATAACGATCAAGTCGGCCAGATAAAGGCCAGGGAGAGAGAGGCCAGTGTGTGGTGCAACAATCTGGAAGCTTTTCAAAATGTTCATGCTTTTCACAATGAGTTGAAAAAGCGCACTGCTTCTGTGCTTGGCTGAACAATGGATTATTTTTGAGTGTTTCTGGCAATGTCGGTCCATTCAAAAGGTTGAGTGTGCGAATTACAAAGTGTGTGTGTGCACACGTGTGTTCAAACTGTTTATACTGTGTGCCAGCATTCACGTCCGCGTCAAAGGAAACACGGAAACAAGCATGAGTTGAAGGCAACAGTTGTTGTGAATGTAATTACGACTTGTCTGTCTGAATCTTTATCAAAAAACATTCAAATTTCTCTGATCCCAGCACAAATAACTCCGGCCCCTCTACAGTGAGTGCAGGCATGAGAGAGAGAGAGAGAGGGGGAGAGAGTGTAAAAGGGATGGAGGAAGGGGGAGAGACAGAAAGATCACAACTTTAATATATAAACACAGACAAATAAGAAAAAAACAACAGGAAATGATATGCCTGCAGGGTATAGATGCAGAGATTCCCCTCCAAACCTCATATAAACAGACAGAATGTGTCTGTCTCTGCTGTGGGAATAGTAAAATAATGGGAATAACAACTATGTAGGTGTAACAGGAAAGACAGATATACTGTATAGTTAAAGAATATAATCACTAGTGCATTAATGACACCCTATAGGCAGGGATGCAGTGGTAAATAAAGACAGGTAAATTATGACCTCCAGTTTGTGATCAGGAGGCAAATAACAATAGGATTTTCAGAAAAGCACTAATTTATGCTTTTTCCCCCTCAAAAGATCCTCATAACTTACATCAATTTGATACTACTCACTCTGATATTTACTATAAATTGAACTCATCAAGATTTATGTCATACTACAAAGGTAAACTCTTATTCTGCAAATAAAATCGTGGCTAAACTGAGTTTGGGTGGGTTCCTGCAGTGTTCCTGTATGTATCTCCTTGTCTCTCTCTCTGTGCATGTCTGCATGTGTGTGTGTGTGTGTGTGTGTGTGTGTGTCCTTCCTCTTGCCCTTTCCATCCCGGCCCTACTCTCCAGCACCGGGCGAACCGCCGTGTGAAGATCTCTTCCATTATTGCCCTTGACACTGTGGCCGATTGGATTCTTATCTGCCATCTGTGGGCCAACGCTCAGCCTCCGCTATCTCCCCCCACAGCCTAATTGAATCTCAAGTGTTGGAAGTGCGGTGATACACTGACCACACCGTGTCACTGCCAATAGATAAGGATTCCTGTCGGAGGATTGGACCACCACAATCACTGCGGGGACACGTTGATAAAGGGCCGACAAGCGGCTTGGGCCGGGAGTGTGTTGGTGTGACTCGACTTGGATTGAGCGATAATGTGTACCCTCCATTATGGAGAAGGTTGTGTCCATATCCAATAATCCTGCCGCGCTCACTGGGTAATTTGTTGGAACCTAACAAGGGGAAAGTAGGGCAGGTGCACTTTTGTTTTCCCCTCACTTTCTGTAGAAATCTAACCAACTTCTACAGTTTGCAGGAGGGATACATCAGATTTTGTGTTCGCAAAATTGCTCACTTGGCTATAGGTGAGATCCAGTGGTTCTAGAGAGTTAAACAAGCTGCAAAGGATAAAACCAGAACCCAGGTCTGCATTCACAACCACTCAGTGTAGCAGCACTGATCTAGGATCACTGGACAGATAGAGCTCCACTTAGAAATTTGAGCTTGACCCAACCTGAACCTGAAAAATCTGCCCCGAACCAAGCCGGAGAGCTCAAACGGCTTTATGTAAGACCAAAACTAGTTATGATTTTCTTATAATACATTGTAATGAACAGTATCTTTCATTAATGAGTTTCAACCCCAGCCCAAGCTAAACCAGAGTGAATAAATGAGAGACCCAGTCCAACCTGAACCAGATCCATCTGTGCTAATCAGGTCCTGCTGTGTCAAGCATGAAGTGCAGAATTCTACATTTCAACATCAGTTCAATTTGACCTGAAAACCTTAAACCTTTTCACTCGCTTGTTCAGGCCCCAGAATGAGGCCCTACAATAGCCTCATTCATCCAGCTCATGACCATTTGAATGTAGAAAGTCACGATACTGGCATGGCCTTTCCTGAAGTCAGCGTCATCAAGAACAGCAGTAGATTGAACTTCAGCTAGATTGTCCATGACTAATCGCAGTAGTAAGAGTTGCTGGATACATGTAAACACTGGCTAACAGAATCCAGCCCACAAAATTCAGAGTGCAATGAGATTCAGTGAAGCCTGTAAGCTCAAACTCCTCAGAGGAAATCCTTGCCAGTTCCATGAACAGCATTCAAATGTTCAATCAATGACCAAATACAAGTGGAAAAGAGTCATTTCTGTGATACACCATTGATTTTTAGGATTAAAAGACGCTAAGAAGTCCTCCTACCTTAAGAGACCAAATCCCTTCTTCTTGGTCTTCTTCTCCGCGTCCTCAGTGGAATCCTCCGTTTTCTTCTTCCCTTTGCTCTTCTTCTCTTTCTTCTTCCCCTTGGACTTCTTCTTCTTCTTCCCATCGTCCGTGTCCAGGCCCTGGCGGGAGGAGCCGCTGGCGGGCGTGTCGCGACCCGAGCTCTGCTCCGATAGGTCGTCGTCTAAGAGGGGGGAGGGGCCAGCGGGAAGGGACCAAGGTGTAAGGGCAAAGGTCACAGCAGATGCACAGACATAGCCGGATGCAGACTCACTCTCACACACACACACACACACACACACACACACACACACACAGATACAGCTGCACGTGATACAACATTTGTCAGTTCATTCTGTGTGCATATCTCATTTTGCTGTGCAGAGATCTGTGCGAGCGTGTGTGTGTGTGTGTGTGTGCACTATGTTCAGTAGCCTAGTTAGCGTTCCATTAGGCAGCCTCTCTCCCAGTCCAGGGGGCTGGCCAGAGGCAAGTCTCCACACCTGGATGGGCTCTACCGACACAGTCATATCCATTTGCCCACAGCAGATTTTCACCTTCACAAGGCCAGCTCAGGACACAACACAACTGGGTCAGATAGGAGTTGCAAATAATAAGTCTTGGTTCAACATGGGAGTACAAGACAGATGGGGTTTACCGCACCAGCACACTTTTGATAGATTCAGGTAAGCTGTTAATGACAGAAAATAATGTTGACTTTGAAATGCTTCACAGGATTCTAAATAGAGCTTGCAAATTACATTGACTGAGCTCAAAAAAACTGAATGAATGTAATTACAAGGTGATCTGACGAAGATCCCTTGCAGGATTGAAATGATGTTATTTAATTTGGGACATTCATGAGCTTTGTTCAGACTATTCTGAACTGAACTATTTGGGTTCTGCACTGAATACAAGTATGTGCAAATATTTGTTATTCACTTTTAAAAGCTCATCTGTGATTGGCTAAACTTCTCATTGTATTATTCTTTGTGGCAAACTCCATCCTCCCAACACAAAAGTGGCCATTTTGCAAATGCTATTTGAGCCAGGTGTGGTCCATAGATAGCAAGTTAGTTATTAATAAATACAATGGTTGATGGGTCTTTTTTTTTTGTTCATTCCAGATTTGGCCTAAAAACTATAGTCAACACTGTGGATGCACTAAATAATTTCAGCTAACATGGAGAATGCTATTCACTTTTGTGCCTACTGTCCTCAGTAATCACACACACTCAATATCACACATGCACGTATCTGTGAGTTCAGAAGGTAGAGCATTAAAAATGTGCTGCTGTAAGATATAAAGTTCCTCTCCCTAAATTGCTGACTGGATAAAATCATATAGCATTTCATTAAGGTACTTAGGCTAAGCACTGTCCCTTGGCAGGCCCCTGGCTCTTCTTCAGTGCCAGTGTGTTATATAAAGGCGAAGGGATGCGCATTGGCAACGTAGCCACTAATGTAAAATGGATACAATGTCTAGGAAAGAATCCTAAGTTACACCAACAGTGACAGAAAATTCCCTTAAAGCTTCCATTATTTGTTCTGTCTCTTTTGGTTCTATGGTTCATCATTTTACAGGGACATTTCTGGACTTGAACCTTCCTGTCTTCAAAATGTTTCAAACATGTCTTACCGTCTTCAGAGGGTCCTTCGTAGGACTTATCGATGGCGATGCGGAAACTCTGGTTGCACCCCCGGCCACGGACCATGTGCGGCCGCGGGCGGTGGAAGGGCACCGGGGCCTGGCTCCGACTCTGCCTGGCCTCCGACACGGCCGTCTGGAGGCTCTCCAGGGAGCTGGACTTCCACAGGCCCAGGGTCGGGCCCAGGGCTCCCCCGGCCGAAGGCTCTGAGGGACAGACGGAGGAGACGAGAGGGGCGGGGCGGCCCGTGAGTGTGAAGGTGGATGGATGTTAAAGAGAGAAGACAAGAGGGGGGGAAAAGGAAGAACCTAGCTGAGGTGGAAGGAGGGAGTTTAATTCCAAAATGAGATATCCAGCCATTAATAAAATGTGACAGAATGATTTCTAGCGTGAAAGTGAGACGTTACATTGAGCATCACTGAAGCTGTTAGCATTCTTGTGCCCTTTACTTACTAAACAGCAAAATTGTGGAGGATGCAGTCATTTTTATTTATTTAGGGTATCTACAGGTTTCAGAAAGCCAGATTTAAAACTTTTTAATGCTACCTGGAATTGAATTTAGGACCAATTTAACAACCACAATAAAAACACAAAAATCAGTTAAAAAGAGCCTTTTGATCGAACGTGGCTTATGAAAGTGCTGAAACTATAAATGAGCACAAAATACAATTATGTAAATTTTTTTTATTAACCCAGCTGTGTATGAATTTAAGAGTGGACATGCACAGAGATCAAACATAATGAAACCAACTATAAGTGCAAGTAATGTAATGCAACATAAAAGTTACCAATCATTGCCAAAAATATATTTCGGTGAAACTGCAAAATTCATGGCATTTGCGTTATTTCTTTTTCTATTTTCCTTTCTTCCTTCCAACTCTGCCTTGACTAAATATCACTTCAAGTAAAGAATCAGTCAATATCTCGACCTTATTTCATATTTGCATCAAAATTAAAATTGAAAAATTAATCTGTTGTTACATGGTGAAAAAATAAAGACCTCTAGTAACGGTATTTTAAGACATTTTAAATCATTTTAAGGCATTAAATGTAGATAGTGTAAGACTTTCAGACTTTTTAAGGACCTGCATATACTCTGATTTAATACTGAGCAATGAACATCAGCTAACATATTTTCCCCCAAATGCATATATAGCATTTTGGAATGAAACTCAACAAGGTTGAATCCAAGAAATGGAAGGCTGAAAAGATGCAAAGGAGGGAGGCAAGTGGGAGGGAGAGCAGGAGAGAGAGGCCGAAAAAGGGGTTTTTGAGAGAGAAAGGGAGATAAACAGAGTCACAATCCTATAGGAAAAAAAAAGAATGAGGGGAAAAGAAACGATGGATGAGGTGAGTGGTACAGGAACGAGTGAGAAATGGCACTATGGGAACTGACAGGCTCATGCATAAGCAAAGGGAGAGAGGGGGGAATAAATGAACTGCCATCATACAGTACTCAGGTGTGGCCTCCAACTTGAGAGGGGGAGAGATAGAGAGAGAGAGAGAGAGAGACGGAAAAGCAAGAGGAGCAGAATGGCGATGAAGGCCACAGCTGATTCAAAGCGGGTCGGAGAGGAGAGGCTGGGGGGAGGCTGAGATGGAGGGGAGGCTGAGACGATCGGCGTGAAGGGGAAAAAAAAAAAAAAAAGGAAAAATGAGAGGAAGGTGAAAAGAGAGAAAAGGTCACGCAGGAAAAGGCTACCGCATGGGCAAAGGACAGTTGCAGTTGCTGGTGCTGCCAAAGCGGGACAGGATTTAGAGCGGGGCGGGACGGGTGAGCGAGAGGGGTGAAGGACAAACGCTTTCGACTCAGCAAACTGAAACGCATCCCATCCCAGGTGTGTATCGCGATGACACGGCGACAAGCGCTCTCTTAACAAGTTCCAGACAGGATGCAAGCGGCGCTCTCTCCCTTCTGAAACTTTCCTGTAAGGACGACTTTCTCACGTCGCGGCACTCACTGCTTAAGACGTTTTGTTTTTTTTTGTCATTTCAGAGGCTTCAAAAGCTCAGAACTAGAGCGTGGAAGGGGAAGTGAAACTATGAGGAAACGGGGCGATAGAGTGGAAGGAGGGGATGGGGGGGGGGGGGGGGGGGGGGAGAAAGTGAGCGGAGCGTCGCTGCCTTTTAAGTCCTAAATTGACTTTCTGAGAGGAAGTGGGATTTATGGGGAATAAGGGGTTATAAATAGAGAGGGGGGAGCGCTCAGGAATAAAACGCTCAATTTGAGAGGCAGGATTTGTGTCACAAATGTAATTACGGCTGTCCAGCTCGCAGCCTGATAGAATTAAGCTCCTTGCCAGCGCACTGCTGCACTATACACAGAGGGAAACTGTGTGTGTGTGTGCGTGGGTGCGTGTGTGTATAAAAGAGACCATGTGAGAATTTTGGTCCGAGTAAAAAAAAATTAAAACTCAGGGTATGTATCGCTGTATGAGATAGTGCTGTGTGTGTGTCCTTGACTGCCTCACATGAGATATGAGAAGAA
This sequence comes from Centroberyx affinis, assembly GCF_046629955.1. Taxonomy (NCBI): domain Eukaryota; kingdom Metazoa; phylum Chordata; class Actinopteri; order Beryciformes; family Berycidae; genus Centroberyx; species Centroberyx affinis. Next base: position 444,534 of record NW_027279723.1, read on the forward strand.
ACGAAAGCGCGACGTACTGCTACTAGAGCGCGCATGTGTGTGTGTGTGTGTGTGTGTGTGTGTGTGTGTGTGTGTGTGGGTGTGTGGGTGCGCTCGCTCCATGCATGTCAGGCATTTAAGGCTGGAGGTAAATGAATAATGAGGGTTTAATAGGATGGATGAGCGGGGGAGAGCTGGCTATCATCGCCAGCTCGATCCAATGGAGGGTGAAATCAGCGTTTATCACATATCGCTGCCCGCTGTGCCAGCAGATGCTCTCACGGATCCGTTTGCATCGTGTCTGCCTGATTGCCACGGATACAAGCCGGTGCAGGTCTCTGACAAACAGCCAAACAGCCGAACAGGCCCGGGACGATGGGCGGCGCCCTTCATAGCCGTAGCGCCCCTCCATTGCAGCTAAAGTAATAATCCGAGACATGTTCATATAAATAAATGTCTGTTTTGCTGTCAGTGATTGATACCATACAATAGTGATGCAACCTATAGCCAAAGAAGAAGACAGAAACTCAAACTGCATCAAGAGAAAATCCAAGGAAGAAGACATCACAGTACTGGACACACTGTTTGATTGACAGGGGAAGAGCAGAGCAGAAACACCACAGCAATGAGCACCAAAGCCAAAGTAAAGATAAATGAGGAACTCACGGATTACCACTTCAAAATGGTGCTTGCATTTCACTCCCTCTTCACAAACACGCACACACACTTAAAGCGTACGCAAACAAATACCCATACGCGGGCACACACACACACACACACACACACACACACCTCTATGTGATATGTATATTGAGACTTCAGTAGAGGCTGACTGCTGTCTTGTCTGTATTCAGCAGACAGCAGTGAAGTCGTTGCCTGGAACGTAGCCTGAGGGTCCCGTGGCACTGACAGGCCCTGGAAAGACTAACACCGCTCCATGACACTGCTTTGTACCTTTAAAGTGTCACCTTAAAAAGTGACTGTGACACGCCTGCTTTGAACCCGAAAGCAAACACACTGATAAAAAAAAAAAAAACGTCAGTGAAATATCTAGTTGTCGAGTTTTAAGTACACATTTGATGGGGGGTCGAAGCAATATCAACGACCAACCATATTGGTATTTTGTGGGAATTTTCCTGCTATTCTACCCTCACCCTATGGTGTGCCTGTGTTTGTGTCTCCTACTGATGACAAAATTATCAATTCTGGAGTGAAGTTGTCTGCCAGACGATTCCCATTATTTCACCCACTGAACGCAAGTATAAATGAATCCACAATGCCCAAATTACAGCCTTTGCTACACAGACTATGTGTAGTACAGATTTGATACGCTGCTCAGTCTTAACAGATACGCATGCACAAGCTCGCGCTCACACACAGACGCTCACACACACACATACAGACACACACACACACTGCAGAACCCTCCCATCTTGCCTCACCAATTACACTGCCCAGTGCAGTGGATGGTAACACCAAGCTATTACACAGGATATTGTGTTTTTTTTTTCATATTGAAATACTCATAGAAACTTGATATTAATTTGATACTGTTCCAGCTCAACACACAAACAAAAACACACACACACACTCACACACACACAAACCCAGACACACTCCTGAACCCCCCCACAGTTCCTCAACAGGGTTTTAACACTTACCTATCAACTGGACTACAATGTGCTCTACAGCAAACAGCTTTGCAGCAGAGTGGCTGAAAGGTTGCCGCGGTTACCAGAAAGTGCCCCCTCCATCAGAACAACCTCCCCCCCCATTGTGGGGGAGGAGGGGGATTTTAAAGGTGAGTTGCCAAGGCGACGCTTTAGCCAACTTCGCATAGGGGCTTGTTGCTCCTGGCCTTTAAATGGGGGACATAACCAGTACAGAGAGCAGACACACACACACATGCATGACCACACGGATGCATACACACCACAGTGAATATACGATACTGGCTATACACAGATATACTTACAGAAACACACATGTCCGTGTACACACACACACACACACACACACACACACACACTTTACTCTTTCATCTAGGATCCAATCTCAGGACCAGGCAATAAAACCTTCCCATTATTCTGGGAACCAGTAAAACAGGCCCTATCCTTCCTTTTCCTATAAAAACACATGTCATATAACCGTGGATAGACACCCTACACACCTGTAAAAGAAAGCCTGCTCTCAGTGTCGCCCGGTTTCAATAAAGGTTATTGAATTCAATCCAATAGAAGCCTTAGAACCCACTGAGTTACAAGGGATAGAAAGGCCCCTGCCTGTGCCACCGTGGTTCAATAAAGGTTATTGAATTCAACAGGAGCCTTAAAAGCCATAGAATTGCAATGGATATTAAGGTTCCTTCCTGTGTTTCCCCATTTCAATAAATGTGACTGAGTCTGATTGGATACCTTAAAACCCACAGAGTTAAAATGGATAGAAGCAGCACTGGTCTATCATGGTGCAGTAATCTCCTTTGCTCCACCTTAGATTAAATGTACTGTATATAGGCCTTAAAACCTTTATCGGATCAAACCTATGTTGACATGTGAGAGCACTGGGAAGTAAAAAGGCATCAGAGGCACGAGGCACATGTCAGATTTAAAAGATGAATACTGTTTCGGTAGCAAGGGAAGAGAAAGGCATTAAGGTTCGGTCTTCATGTCTAAGCTCTGGTGTGACAATGCTGACTTCAAATTGAATCGCTTGAGACAACCGACCAGCCAATCAACGTACAGTCCAATTACTCTCCTGGCCAATCAAAATTCCGTTCCAATTAAAGACCTGCCCAATCATCATCTACCCCCCCCCGCCACCACTGCTTGAGTGCACTCAGCGATATCAGGGGGCGGTGGATGGAGCTGGATGGAGCTGGATGGAGGCGCTGGCCTGGCAGTAATTGTGTTTAGATGTTTAGATGTATGAGGGGGTGGGGGGCGTGCGGGCCGTATGTATTTAGCCCCGACTAGATGAATGGCTTTAATAACCGGAGGGGACTTAAAAGGCCATTTCATAATTACTGCTCACCTTTACTGGATTACAGCGGCGCTGCGGGGGTGGCGGGGTATGGATGGGGGTTAGAGGGAGCCGTGCAGAGTGGGACATGCCATTTGTAAAAGCGCGGTGGCTAAAAGCACTTGTGCAATGAGGGAGAAATGTAGAGCGCATACGGTGAGACACACACACGTTTGTACTACTGTACTTGTGAGGACTACATTCATTGTCTGACCCAAAACCCTTAACGCTCTCCACTACATGCCTAACCTTACATATTAACCTAAACGGAATCTTAACCCTAAACCCAAGTCCCAACCCTAAACTAGTCCGGCAAAATGAAGACCGGCAAAATACCTGCACTTTGGAGGATTTCCCTCATCTTTCTATGCTTGTAAGGATGGAATTCGGTCCTCATAAGTACAGAAACACAACAACAAACACACGCGCGCACACACAAACAGATGGCCCTTGCAGACAGGAGGTGATCAATCAATTCAAATCGGCGCAACATGGTGACTTTCAACTTAAATCAACGACGACACGCCGGATGTGGAGAGCGGAGGGGAGGGAGGGAGGGAGGGAGGGAGGGAAGAGCAGAGAGAAAGCGAAAGGGAGGGACAGAGAGGGAGAGGCGGCGTTGCATCCAAACAAAGAGTGTGAAAACAAAGCGGCGGGTTTCGGCGCTGGCGGGGGCGCCGGCTGGTTTTAAAGTCTAATTGCGCGGAGAAGAAACAACAGGGACTGATGGGCGCAGAGAGCGGTGGCACCGGTGGCTGTGCTGCAGGGTTTAGCTGTTAGCTAGCCAGCGCTAAACATCCACACAGCAGCGGACGAGCCGAACTGATCTCCAGCCAACACACACACACACACACACACACACACACACACACACACTACTAACAAGTAGAGGGGAATGACGGCTGAGATGCAGCACTGCAGTAGAACCCTCCACCTAATGATTGTGTGTGTGTGTGTGTGTGTCTGGATGCGTTCCCAGGTGTGTGTGTGTGTGTGTGTGTTGCGGAGAGGGGAGTGTGTTGCCAGGGGAGATGTTAGACGCTAAGGGAAAGAGATGGAGGGATGGATGGAGGGATGTCTGTCCACTCCTTTTCTGGCTCTCTGAGGACGCATACACACAAACACACACACACACACACACACATAGCCTGCCTGACGATTACTAGTGTTGGAAGACTCTTTTCATTAGTCTGTCCATCTCTCTCTTTCAAGTACAAATGGAGACTGCTCAGAATACTTACTCTCTGCTGTAAAAGCATGTACATTTCTCACACACACACACACACACACACACACACACAGAGGCATTAGCAGATACTGGGCCAGAGCTGACTTAGTAGAGGAAACTCAAAAGCTGGAGCATGTTCACCATAATCACATAAGGCTGGAACAGATACAGAGCCGCAGAGGAGAGGGAGGGAGGGAGGGAGGGAGGGAGAGAGAGAGAGAGAGAGAGAGGGAGAGAGAGAGGGAGAGAGAGTAATCAAAAGAAAGAGAGGCGTAAAGGTAACTGGGAAAGTGAGAGCAAACAAAAAAGATGAGCCTGTTGAGAAGGAGAGAATAAAAGCGATCATACAGACAGAATAAGATGCAGTAGAGGAAGAGAGAGAGAGAGAGAGAGAGAGGGAGAGAGAGAGAGAGAGAGAGAGAGAGAGAGAGACTCAAGATAACTGGGAGAGAGAGGATACTAAAAAGGGGATGAACCTGGTGAGAGAGAGCAGGAGAGAGAGAGACGTGATCGGAGAGAAGTGATTGGAAAGAAAGAAAAAGGAGGAGGAGAGAGAGAAAGAGAGAGGGAGAGAGAGACAAAAAGAGAGATAGGGACAGAGGGAGCGGTAACGAAGATGAAAGCAAAAAAGAAAAAAAACAACAAAAGCTGTATCGAGGTTTTTAGAGGAAGGGATCAGGAAATCCTGAGAGTGGAGACTGAAGATTCAAGAAGAGAAGAGACAGGAAGAGAGAGAGAGAGAGAGAAAGCTAGAGAGAGTGACAGAGAGAGAGAGAGATGGAGCGAGAGAGAGAGAGAGAGAGTTAGAGGAGTGAAGCGCTCCTCGCAGCAGCTCTAGCCAGAGAGAAAAGGGTTTTAGCCAGATTAAAGAAGCCAGGCAGGCCTCTTAAGACCATCCGCCTAATGAAATATGTCAAAGCCCATAAAGAAACACTGAGGCCATTTAGGAACCGGGGGGGGGGCGGCGGGGGAGGGAACTGAGGCATTGCGCAAGGAGGCTGAGCGAAAACCGCCGCGTCAGCTAAAAAAAAAAAAAAAGCACGCAAAGGCCCTGTCAATACGCATTAGCTAGGCCGTCGACGGGAGAGGAGGAGGAGGAGGGAAGAAAAAAAAGAAGAAAAGAAAGCTGCTCTGGAGAAATGGATCGCTTTATTTATCATAGGCCATAAGGGTTATGGGCGCTGATCAGAAATGGGAGTAAAGGGAGGAGGTGTGTGTGTGTGTGTGGGAGGGTGTGTGTGTGTGTGTGTGTGTGTGTGTGTGTGTGTGTGTGTGGGGAGAAGGGGTGGGTATCGGGGGGGGTGAAGCCACTTGTGGGAATGCTGAGTGTGGGGGATTTCAGGTCAGCAACGGAACGGCACTCGGGCCATTTGTATTCCGCTGGCAACAGGCTTAGTTTGCTGTTGCAGGTTGGATTTAAGAGATCTGTGTGTGTGTGTGTGTGTGTGTGTGTGTTTGTGTCAGAGAGAGAGAGAGAGAGAGAAAGAGAGAGAGAAGGAAACCAAAAATGTCTGAGTTTGTGCAAGAGAGAAAGCAAATGGCAAGTGTGTGCTGTGCATAGACTTTATACCTTATGTATAAGTCCCTGTACACACTGCATACTCCCTCCCATCTGCACATGCTTCCATTCAGGCTGTCAGTGTTGGCCTTCACAATCACCACTAAAACACGAATCATGATTATTTTACTATATATTATGATTACAATTAAGTCTTAATGATAAGGGGAAGGAGAAAAATGGCAAATATTACATCTTATATCACCATTACTGCCATATTCAAACACAGTGGGTGTTCGAAATTAGATGAAATTAAATGTTTCTGTATGGCTGAATTCTACAATTAAAGTCATATATTGTTTATTTTTAACCTTTATTTAACTAGGGAAGGTCAACTGAGCATGCATGCTCTTTGTCAGCAACACCCTGGTTTATATTCACACTGGAGCTGCCCAGTATAACCACCAGTCTCTTTACAAGCAGCTGTGGAGCAGTTGGGGGTTCAGTGCTTTGCTCAAAGGCACTTTGACAGTAGTAGCTGAGGGAAGTGCATCCCTTTGTCCGACTCAGTGGATGTTCACAGTGTGGGTATAGGCTGAATCACTGTTGTGTTATATTAATCGCCAATAGAAAGTAGCAAAAACAGACATTTATTTATGTGAAAATGTTTTTACTCTAACCAGACTTCTCGAAAATAAAACAAAGTGGAATTGGCCGCGGAGTAAGAAGTGAAGCGGAGGCGGTTGTAATGCGCTGCGGCTGCTGTCAGCCGGGTGAGGATTGAACACCGTGGGCCCGCTGACCCGGACGGCCGTAAAGCAGCTGGAGCTGAGACACTAACTGCTTCACAACTCAACTCTGTCAGCCGCCGAGTGGAGGGGCAGGAAGGAGCCAAAAGGAGGATGAGGAAGAACAAATGTCTGACAATAGATAAGAGTGAGCGAGGCGGTGAGAGAGAAAATGAGAATCTGCACACACGAGGTTGGTTTGTTTGTGTGTGTGTGTGTGTGTGTGTGTGTGTGTGTGTGTGGACAGGTTCAGCTGTGGCACTGCACAAGAACAGAGTGAGACAAGAGAAATGTGGTAGCATGGTAAGCGTCGTTAAAAACAAAAAATCTGTATTTTCTCTGACTGTGTATGAGTGTGCAAGTGTGTGTGTGTGTGTGTGTGTGTGTGCAACAGACTAGTATCAACTGTGGCATGGTGCAAGAACACAGTAAGAATACAAAATGTGTTAGAAAAGTGTAGAAGGACAAAATAGTGTCTTTGTGTGAGCATGTGTGTCTGTTTATGCCAGCGTAAGTGTCCTTATGTTTGTGTGTATGTGTCTTTATATGAGAGTGTGTGTCTTTGTATGAATGTGTGTGTCTTTGTATAAATGTGTGTGTGTGTGTGTGTGTGTGTGTGTGTGTGGGCGCGCTTGGGGGGACAGGTAGGTTAAAAGTATGCGCTTGTTGCCGTTTGCTCTCTCCACAGCTATTGGTTTTCTCTTATCAGAGAGTTAAGGTGTGTGTGTGTGTGTGTGTGTAGTGATTATATCAAACGCTCACCTGGCCTCTGCGCCACCAGTGATCCCATGTTGCTCTCGTCAGCCACTGGAACACAAAAAACACACAAAAGCACACAGAGTTAATACCATATATCAGTGCTTTCCATCAGTTAACAACACAGAGCAGCATAATACGCATCATTCCAGTGCTGTCTACTGGTGTGTAAATGGTTATACTGGTGTCGTGTCAATGGATCCAGGTAACAGGAAAGTGTGTGATGGTGGAGGGCATGTGGGGACGAGCGAGGGAAAAGATGAGAGAGACTGGAAGAGGAAATGAAAAAGAAAGGAGAAATATGAGAAAAACAAAATAGAGAGAGAGAGATTATTGTGAGATAGAGGGAGAACAGGTAGAGGTGAGAGAATGAGAGAGAGACAGACAATAAGGGAGAAAAAAGAAAATGAGAAGAAAACACCCCCCCTCCTCCCCCTCACACACACACACACCTTCACCCCCCCTAATCTAACTAAACAGGATTGCGGTCGGCCAGAGGCAGCCGCCACAGGCAGTGCACCATGGGATACAATAATAGGTTTTCATTACGCCGCCAATTCTCTTAAATAATCCTTTTCATTTTTTATGAGGTCAATTTTCCCGGCGGAAAAACAGGCGAAGGGGAGACAGAAAGATGAAGAGAGAGAGAGACAGAGAGGAACTGACGGGGGAATTGAGAAAGAGAGAGGGTGAGGGAGAGACAGTGACAGGGAGAAAGAAGAGAGAGAAAGACAGGAATCATGAGGTGAGAGACAGAGAAAGAGAAGGTGCAAGGGGGTCGAGAGAGAGAGAGAGAGAGAGAGGTAGAGAGGAAGAGAGACAAGGACTGTGACAGACAGAGGATGAGAAACAGAGGAAAGAGGGATTCAGAGATAAAGGAGGGATCAAGAGAGGTTGAGAGACATGGTGAGACAGACAGAGAGAGGGAGGGAGATAATGAGAGGAAGAGAGAGGGGTGGCAGGTGGATCAGTCTCTATTTGTTCATTCATCCATTCGTCTGTCTATGACATGCAATTATTGATTTTTACAAAACATGGAGGAACGCTGCATCTCCCCACTCCGTTCTGTCTTCTTTTAACATTACACTGACTGGTCCAAGGAGGGCGCTACTTTGTTTCTTCTTTCATTCGTTCACTCCTTCGCTCACATGTCACATGATGTTTCAGACACCACTGATCAGATTTTGATGAAGCTTGAGAGAATGATGCATCTCACCACTGCGTTCTGGCATTTTCATCATTACACTGAACGGCCCAAGGGTGTCAGACATGGAGGGAATGATTTCTTTGTAATCAATGAAAGCGGCTTCATTGAGAAATAAAGTTGATATTGGCTGTTTTCTGGTGTAATGACATAAACAAACATAAAAATAAAAATATTGTAGCAAACATACTCCAAAATCAGATAAATGTAACCTAGTATACAAGTGTCTACAGCTGTATGTGGCTTTATTGTTTTTTTTACCACACAGCTTTTGTTTACATTTGTGCACATAGCAGAAAAACACCAAAGCTATACTTCTGCATGTTGATGAATTTGGTCGATAGAGACGAAACTGTGGAGCAGCTCGAACAACACATGGATGCCACACTGACAGCAATTTAACAAAACACATTTAGCAGAGTTTGACAGGTGTTTGTGGGGGCTGACAGGTACTGTTCTCTTGTGCACATACACACTCATGTTTGTATTACTATACTTGTGAGTAGAGTTGTTTCCGATACCGATACCAGTATCGGAAATGCCTCCGATACAGCCTAAAATGCTGGACCGGGTATCGGCGAGTACCCAAGTCTATGCACCGATCAGATATCACGTAATTTATTAGCCCCAAAAAAAATCTACTTTAAAGTAGTTATATATTAAATGTCTGTTATTTTACTAAATTGTGGCTGCACTTTAACAGTTGTTTAAAGGAATTATTTATTCCTAGATTTATTTATTTATGTTCTTTTTTAGTTATGACTGACTGTCAAACTAGATAATAAAGTTCTATGGCATTCATTCTCTGTATGTATTTGTTCATGTTTTACAAAGGGTTTAACCTGGCCATACAACGATGATAGCAATCATATCACATCCATACAGGGTTAGTAGTATACAGCTGTTAAAAAATAATAATAATATATATATTGTTTTTAACACACTGGTGTCGGATCGGTACTCGGTATCGGCCGATACGCAAGTTCAGGTATCCAAATCGGTATCGGGAACGAAAAAATGGTATCGGAACATCTCTACTTGTGAGAACTTTCCATTGACTACATTCATTAAGTAAACCCTAACCCTAACCCTCCCCACTACATACCTAACCTTAACCCTTACCCCAATTCTCTTTTATAAAGATTATGTTTTTGGCAGAGTGAGGTTCTAGGCTGGATTCAAACTCCTGACCTGGGGACACCCACTAAATCCCTAATCCCACCTAACCTTTACCCTCACCTAAACTGAATCTAACCTTTAATTCTAACCTTAACCCTAAAGTCAAGTCCTAAACCTTTGTAGAAGTGAGGTCCTCCCTTTGGAAGGGTTTCCTCATCTTTCTGTCCTTGTGAGGACATTTGGTCCTCCTGAGAACACACACCACTGTAGGTGTCATAACATCCTTGGATATACAGAGCACAATGAGTTCATTATCAGATTAATTTCTGGCTGCTCCGATGTCCCATCTCAGCACGGGAGGGAGGTGTGTGTGTGTTCCTGTATGATCTGTGTAAGGAGGCTTTGAGTCAACAGACTATTTGCCAAGGCATCTAGAGGCATCTAGGGTCAATATCGCTCATCCCCCTCTGTCCATGGCGCTTTAATAAAAGCAGACCCTCTGCAGCTCGGGTACATGTGGCCATAAATCCACCGCTGTGATTGACATGCAGGGAAACTCTCCTGGGAGAAAAAGGAGCATTTGTGTGAAATGGCCCTTTAAATACGGGAGCCTCTAGATGGGGTCAGCAAGGTCTTGTATGTGTTGAGTGCTACTGCCATATTTACACATGTACACGCACACACACACACACACACAGCTCCGTTAACTACCTTGTTTCAGCCCTGAGCGCTTTGGAGACGGAAGGGATGAATAGAACCACAGAGATAAAAAAAAATAAAATAGATTGAGATGGAGGACGGCCAGAGATGGAGATAGAAACAAGAGAGGCAGAGAGATAGCGGTGTGTATTCAGGGAGCTCTCAAAGGGATAGAAAAGAAAGTGTGTGTGTGTGTGTGTGTGTGTGTGCGTGTGTGTGCGTGTGTGTGTGTGTGGACCACCCCTGTTCGTAATGAAAGCCAATCAGCTTGGGTGGCAGAGGCGTGTGCTGCAGGAAGAAAGCCAATCCACTGAACCTAATGAACCGGGATTGGAAATCAGAGAGAGACCGAGAGAGAGAGAGAGAAAAGAGAGAACAGAGAGAGAGCGAGAGAGAGAGAGAAAGAAAAGAGAGACATAGACGAGAGCGAGAGCGATGAACTCATCAGCTCGGGATAACAAGAGCAAGGGAAAGAGTTGAGGAAGAAAAGCGCTAAAAGTAAAAAATGAGGATATAAACAAAGATGAAGGGAGAGCGACAGAGGGAAAGAGAGAGAGAGGGAAGAAAGAGAAACAGAAAGAGCAATGACCTTGTCCCAATAGCCAGGGATAACAAGAGAATTGAAGAAAAGTATCAAAGAGGGAAAAAAAAGCAAGAGATAAAGAAAGATGAAAAGACTAGAGAGAGAGAGAGGAAGAAGAAGAAGAAGAAGAAGAAGTAGAAGAAGGAGGAGGAAGGAGGGGTCAGCTCAGGTTAATACCAGGAAATAAGCCCCTTCGTTCTCGCCATCCAGACACACATCTAGCCATGGGATTGGAAACCTCACGCCTTTCATACAGACATAAAGAGAAAGGACGCACACACACACACACACACACACACACACACACACACACACACACACACACACACACACACGTAAACCCTCAGATGAACGCACACACACACACACAAAGCAGACGGTCTGTTCATCCAGTCCATAGGAAAGCCCCTGGGTTTATGAGTTCAGCAGGTCAAATCCCTCCAGGGCATTGGATAATAGGAGAGGGCGACATATCACAACAAAGGAATGTACTGATAAGAGGCATGTGACTGGCTCTGTGTGTGTGTGTGTGTGTGTGTGTGTGTGTGCAGTCTGGACCCATAATTAGACTGGTGTGTTTGGCCGGTTTGTGATGGTTAGACAACGATATGGTTTATATTTGTGTACTTACCCCAGAAAATACGCTCTGTCTCGGTTAGAGCGGTGAGGACAACGGCTTCTTTCACTGGGGAAGGGTTTGTTTGTTTGTGTGTGTGTGTGTGTGTGTGTGTGCGTGTGTGTGCGTGTGCGTGTGCTCACCCAGATCCATGCTCTTGGACGTCCTGTTGCGAGGTGTGTTGTCTGTGTGGTTGGCCAGTTGTCTGTCAGTATAAAGGCCTGCAGGCATGTAGGGCGCCTTCTGAAACTCACTGCCAATGCAACACAACAATCCCAATTAACTTGGAGTCAATCAATCAATCAATCAATATATATTTACTGTCCCACCAGGGAAGCTAGCATTAAAAAACACAGTGATAACACATTCACCAAAGGAATACTTTAACTGCACAAACAAGTGAAGTGACTCAACTTTTATTGGATTTGTTGGCAATATCAGCCAAAAAAATAACAGTAATAAAGCATAAAATTCACACACACACACACACACACACACGTAGACACAGCTTGAATCATTCAATATCCTCTGTCCCAGATGGCACGATTCAGTAAAACAATGGCATAACTGTCTTCATTAAACTTTCCGAGAAGGAGCGTATTGATGTCACATCCCGAGTTTGGCCACATGAGACGCACAAACTGCTGCTCCTCAAACTTCCTCGCTCTTTCTCCTCAGAACTCAACAGCTGCAGACGATTGAACAGGAAGATCCGCCGCAGCACAGTGGAGCCTCATTTCTCGTCTGCTAACCTCCTCATCCAGTGTTTTCTTCACAACACCTTCACTTTCAGGGATTCGGGAGACTTGCTTTGGATTCGAATTATTTCTGTTTGAGTGGGAGGCGTTTTAACGTTCGTCTGATACTTTATCGACGTTGAGAATGTTTCTTTTCTCTTGCCTTCCTACATAGAGAGGTCAGAGGTCAGGGTCAACTACAGGAAATCCTAGACATAAACTAGACTTTCGCTATTATAATTAAACTTTAAAACCATATCTAAGCATGGATTTATTCATATTTTCAATGAATTTAACATGATGGCTCACAGCAGGGTTCCTACACTCACTCGGATACCAAATTCAAGGACTTCTACATGTAAAAAACTTTTAAGGTCTGGGTTGGTGAAATTCAAGCGCTCAAAATGAGCTATTTTTGCGGTGAGACATGACCTAATGAGGCCTAATTTTTTACTCATGATCTTATTAAGTCAAGAAATCCTGGTGAAATCATTTTGAAAGTGTTGATGCTGGGAGAGAGGTGAGGCATGTTGATGAATTTGGGTGATATATTTTAATAAAAATAAAACAACTAAAAAGTATTTTCAATTCATTCATTTTCAAAAATTACAAATTTGATTTTCTCAAATCCACAAACTGTGGGAATCCTGTCACAGAATCCACATTTTCTTCCACAAATATCCTAATAAATTCCTAATTCCTAATATCCTAAACATTCCTAATAAAGCTGGGGTGAGGGTGACAATTATTTAGTATTTATTAGCTATCTGTAATATACGTTTTTTGTGATTTTGCTGTACGGACACCGTGACAGCATGCAGAGTTCAAACCAGGCTAGCCTCCACAGAGATGCATTACAGCCCTTTCCAACTCTTCATATTCCTATTTTCTCTATTATGTTATCACCTTAATTACTTATGCATAATGCAAATAGGCTGTTGCAATTAGCCCTTATAGTCTAAATAATGCATATGTGCGCTGTAATATTTAGCGTAATGACTATCCTTTATCTCATAACACAGTAGCCCATATTAAGGACTCCATTAGAATGTAATAACTCTGTCTACGTGTGTGGTGTAATGGAGAGCTGACAGTGTGTGTGTGTGTGTGTGTGTGGGGTACCTGTGTTGTGGGGGTGTTAGAGCTAAGGCTCTGTTCATTTCCTCCACGGCGCCAGGGGAGGGGGGCGGGGGGAAGTCTTCCTCCAGCTCCTCGTCGTCGTCGCCGTAGTGACCGTAGCTGCCGTTGGCGTACGCCGTGGGATACGCAGCTGAGGAGAGAAACAACAAACACAACAAACAGACGGACAAAAAAACAAAAAAAAAAAACACATTGATTTTGTTCATCAAGATAGAATCAAAGCACCAAAGTTGGAATACAGAAAAGGTGTTATAGTTTTCTAATTTTAACACATTTTCCATTTTCAGAAATGCGTGGCCTTTTTGTTTTTACCTTGATTCTGCAGGTAACTATATCAAAAAGAAAGTGAGGAGTCTGATCGAATTGGTTTTCATTTCAGTCCTCGAGGCAATAAAAGCTAAAAAAAAACTTTGAAAGGGTGTGTACACTTTTGATATCCATTTTATTTTTTATTATATTTTTCATTAACGACATTAACCACATCAGTTGTGACGAGACGCTGCAGACAGAGGCAGATTTAAATACAGACATCAGACAGAATCAAAACCAGCTTGTCCTTGATTTGGGGATCAATAATGTCAATACACAGCGAGGCAAGGTCAGGCAATTAGAAGACATTAGCTACACATCAAAGACATGTGCATACACATGAATGTATTCCCGCTCACACTCATAGACACACACACATGAATAACCCGCCCCCCACACACACACACACACACAAAGCACACTCAAACAAAACAAAAAAAAAAACACACACGCACATATAAAACCCATTTCCATACAAAACCCCCATTCTAACTTCCTCACAACTCTTCCTACAACATTTCCATAAACTGTAAACCCGGAGACAGGAAACAGCGCATAATTTCCTCACTGTAAAGCCTTTGTGTTGAAATCCCCCCAGTACAAAATGACTGTAACTGTACCGCAGCTCCAGACTGATGGAGAGCTGACAGAGAGGAGAAAAAAAAAAACACACTCCAGCTCCCTGCATCCCAGGGGGTGGGGGTTTGGAGCGGGGGGGGTGAGACGGAGGAGAGAACGAACAAGGGAAAAAGAGAGAGAGAAAGAGAGAGAGAGCTAAAGAATGAATTTAAAACAGTTTGTTAGTCCTCGTTTTACAACGCCGCGCATCCCGCACAATAGCCCGTATGCAAATCTGGCCCACTTAGAAGCCGTTTCATCAGCGTAATGATTCCAAGGTCAGATCTTTTGCACATGAAAAGCAGAGCGTCGCGTTCGGAAAAACATAGTTAATGACTTCCCCTTTCTCCCGTCATAAATATGCAGGGCCGAGAATGAAAGAGATATGGAAACGGAGCGCGAGGGGGGGGGGGGAAAGACGGGAAAAGTGGCGCGCTTCCTTTGTAACGCAGTGATATAAGATGCTTAGGGTGGCTGCTGCGGTGGCGCTGACCCAAAAAAAAACAACAACAAAAAAAACAACACAACAATGCAACAATATCAGCAGACTTGGCTGGGTGTCATGCTGCGGTAGGATCGCATACACACACTTATGTATACAAGCACACACACACACTGACAAACATACTGTGTGTACACACCCGATCACACATGAACGCGTCGTACACAAACACTCCAGGCCTACTGTTGACTATTTGACAATTCAAATTGCCAAATATTGTGCGCAGCATGAGTTTTCGGTGTATTTCTGCGTGCTCACCGCTTGTAGAGTTGCTGTGCACATAGTTGTTGGTCATCGCTGGAGGCTGACTTGCACCGTTCCCGTTGAACTCTACAGTCGGGGGTCTGACGGGTGCTGAGGGTCCCTGGGGTCCCTGGGGCCCCTGAGGCCCCTGGTACGCAGAGGGGCCATTGAGGCTGCGAGGCTCCTGGAGCTCCTGTCAACGCAGAAAGAGAGCAGGAGAGATGAAGACATAGTTAGGAAAAAAACACAAGGTCTTATTTATTAAAGCTTTATATGCAAACAGTCCAAAACCAAAGCCAAAGTTATGATTTATGAAAAAACAAAATTGTAAATTGTGTAGCTCACATAGATTTTCCCAGATAGATAAAACTCATTTCTTTTATCATCCAGGAGAATTAGACTGATATCTCGGTTTGCTGATATATCGGGACAATATTGGCCTTTTATTAAATATTGGGTATCAGCCAGTCAACATCATCCACCCCCAGCTACATAAACAGTCTGTAAAACCTGAAATATGGAATTTTCTGGCACAATTCATTCTTCAGTTTATTGTTCAATAATGTTTTTGCAAATTAATTCTTCATTTAAAAATGTAGTAATCTATCCAAGAGTTTCTCCTACCATTATAAAGTGGGGTGGATCACACTGAATAAAATTCTAGGGGGGAAACACTGAATACCTGTAATTTTTGGCATGGAAAAGGAAAAATTGAAAGACATTGAATATCGACTGTCACAAGTCCAACCCTGTGTTCCAGGGTGTGGAAGCTAAAGATAAACCCCTCATGTGCTTTCTGGTCACATTCTATAAGAACATATTTATGGATGACACATCATCAGGGCTTGCTTAGAGGGACTGTTTCATCTACAGTGGTAGTCCTCTGTTATGCATTTATTCTGGATGTAAGTATTCTGCAATAAACAACTCGTGTCTCTCCAACCAGCTACCAGACCGTTCCTTGCAGCTTCTGATGAATGCAAAGAAATAAAAAGTAAAGTGAGTACAGAGTGCAGCAGGAGTTCAACAGACATGCAGAAAAAAGAAGAACTCCTAGATAGATTTTCCAGTAATAACCTCTATAGTTTGATTCTGATGGTGATGATACATGAGCAAATTTTGGAGGAAATGTGAGATGAGAAATGTTGGCCTACGTAGGATTTTGACGAAATCTACATAAGCGGTGATAGAAAAAATATCATGAAAAAGTAAGGCTGGTCAATGGCTAAATTGCTCATCTCCATTGACACAAAAATGCTGCCCATGTATGATGGCCTGTACATGTTTAGTATTCCCACATGAGGGATGATCATGAAGGAACTGGATTATGAATCAACTACATACTGTACAATGTGTAGAGTATTTGCACTGTGCACTGTGCACTAGCTGGTTTAGGAAATGTGAGAAAGTAAAGAGTGTGATACTGTCAACACCTCACTCAACACTCGGTGTCCTCGACATTGTGTATTTTATATTTGACAGGAATGGGGCTGAGAATTTCACCGTATCATATCCAATTCTTTAGATGGGAAAGAGGAAAACATTTTCAAATTGTACTGGGGAATGGATTAGCAGGGTGGCCTAGTGGTTAGAGACACCATCTTCTAACCAGGTCACAGACTGGGGGATGAATAGAAAAGCCCAAAAATATGTATAATTAGATTTATTTATTTATAGGAATAAATAAGCCTTCGGTATGCCTCTTGAAAACGCAGTGAGATTTCATCACTCTCCGTAAAAACAGCATCGAGCTGATAAACCTCTTCGTGTGCGCGGCGTTTGTTGAAAACGCAGTAATTAAGATAATCCTGAGTGCTGTTGACAGGCGTGTTATCGGACAGCCATCCAGCGCTACAAAGGACCCCCCCCCACCCCCCCATCCACTCCCCCAGATGGAGATAGGGACTGGCGGGGCTGGTGGGGAGACGGTGTGGGATGAAAAGAGCCTTTTTTGGTCAAAGCGATGGAAGCCACAGCTGTCACGCACGCACCGAGTGAAGATAGATACACCTACGCATCTCACACACACACACACGCTTATTTTAGCGCAAGATAAATAATCCTCAGACACGGCGTACGACAATGAAAGGTATTCCGATATCGACGTGGTATCAAAGCGTTGGGTGCGGTGTATTCAGTAAGCGATGAGTCCTGCAGTCCCTGGGGTATCATTAGCACCCACCTTACATCTTAATATGTCACTACATCATGGCTGTCAATCACAGAGATCCTGTATGTGTGTATGTGTGTGTGTGTGTGTGTGTGTGTGTGTGTGTGTGTGTGTGTGTGTGTGTGTGCAATGTAGGCCTACATATTTGCATACGATACTCTGACAGTTCCTCTGCACATGTCAGTGTCACACACATCACACCGATCACTCCCCCGCCCATCCATCCATCCCTCCATCCATCCCTTCATCCATCTATCCATCTATCCATCCCTCAGTCTCCAGAAGCTGACGGCTTGCAGCCAGATAGACAGGCAGCCAGATATCTTAATCCCTCAACAATAACTAAACAGGGGGGGGGGGATCCGTCTATCTAGCCAGCCCCAACCTACTGCTTCATACAATAGGCTTCTGAGAGGCTTAGCCCGGCCTCGCCCCGCCGTGTCGCCCACCACCCCACCCACATGTCCTCTGGCTCGGGATGGAGAGCAAGAGAGGGAAGGAAAGGGTGAAACAGAGATAGACGTGGAGAAAGTGGATTTCATGTTTTAAAGAACTGTTAATTGATATTCAAGCAGTTTCTGTTTAATGCTTCTGTTTGTGTTGTGATCGTTACTGTTGCTGCTGTAGGTCTGCAAGAGAGTGAGGTAGAGAAAGTATGTGAGAAAGAAAGAAAGAAAGAAAGAAAGTGAGAGACAAGGAGAAAGAGGGAGAAAGAAAGGAAGAGAGAAAGTGAGGGACAGACATGAGCTATGTTTCATTCCAACTGTAAAGCAAATTTTACATAAAGTTTTTGTAAATGTTGCAAGAAATAAAATGTGAATTAGGTGATTTTCCATCTGCTAGGTTGAAGTGAATAAACAGGCTTCTTGAATAACAAAAAAAGTGGAGAAAAATGGAAAGAATTTTTCAAGAATTGATTTGCATTGGGCAAGTTGTTACTGTTACCAAAGATGAAAACAAAACAATGCACTAACATTTCTGGGCGGTTGTGGTGGACAGATATTTTACAGATCACATCTCAGGACGTCCAAATCCACTTTTCAACTTCTCAACCTACAAAAAACTTTTCTGCTTCAAGATACTGAGGAAAATTGAGCAAGTGTTTCCATTTCCATTCAGCTTTTATAATTTGATACATCATAATTCCCCCCAAAAAACACTTGGGTGGAAACCCAGAATATATAGATAGAGACCGAAAGAGAAAAGGGAGAAAATTGGGGGGATTCAGAGTTTCCCCTCAGGGCAAGGCTCTTTTATCATGCTGCCCCATGGTGCGACCAGAATAAGGCACTGGGGTGTTTAGTGATGAGAGGAGCGGGACTGGAGATACAGACTGAGCTTTGAACTGGCTTTGATAGCTTTTACCCATAGGCTTGGATGACTGACACACACACACACACACACACACACACACACACACACACTGGGAGCGAGGCGTAGACGAGATGGACATGCCACAATGGGCAGGTCAATGCCAGTCAACCCAGTAACCCCACTGTTGTCTCTCACACACACACACACATATATACACATGCACGTGCACACACACTCATTTGAAGTGAGGCGTGGACAAGATGGATACGCCATAATGAGCAGGTCAATGCCAGTCAACCCACTAACCCCCCTGTTGTTTCTCTCTCTCTCTCACACACACACACACACACACGCAGTATCAATAAGCATCTGCCTTAACTCCTATGCAACATCCTTTTTAGCCGTTAAACAGTCAGTCACGCCTCAACATGACTCTGAATGGACAGGCTGAGCCGAGCAGCAGCTGTCGACTTTTCAGCGGCTCTCCTGCTTGACGTCTTCATCGGTCCGTCCATCCAGGAATTTGCGCTGCGTTTAACCGGTTGTTCCATTTCACGATTTATGCCAGCGCTCCCACACTTACCGCAAAAGGATTAAAGAAATTTGGCACTGGAAAATAAGGATTTTTTTTTGCTGAAATGTAGCGGTTCAGCACGAAGGAGAAAGGGATGAAAATAAGCAAAGGTTAACACTTTCCATGAACTCCGATTTCTAACCCATTTATCACAGAGCAGGAGCAACATCCATGAAAACTGATTCAATCCTTATGTCAGTTTTCATTCGGTGTTCATGTAATACTTTCATCATTCATTACATGGCAGTAAACGGTGTGTCAGTGTATTGAGCTAAATTTCAAAATAAAAGCCCCTCGGTGAGCTGCCATTATGACTAAAAAAACAAAACAAAACTGTGCTTTAGTTTGACTCTTACCCATAAATTGCAATCATTAGGCATTTTTTTTGTTTAATAGAATGAATTGTGTGACTATGTGATGTATCTTAATGAATGGTTTTCTAGCAGGCATTTTGAGTATTGGAGGATACAGTTAAGGGAGAACAGAAGAGAGAAGCTGAGGCCAACAAAGAGGGAACAGAGACCCACATAGCATTTAATATACTACAGAGAGAGGAGCAAAGGAGAAGGCAGCCATTGAAAACCCAACAGAGAAGCACAAACATAGACAGGCATGCAGGAGGATTCAGATTAGCTTTATTTAACAGAGGAGAAACAGGCAGGTGAGATAGGAAAGCACAGAGTACAACTGCCCTTAAAAAAGTAAAGAAAATTAAAAACAAAAGAGTAAAGGCGAAGTTAATTCATTACACAAAACAGGAAAGAGTATTCAGTCTTCACAGGAGGCAGGCTAGTGGTATAACACACAGTGATAAACAGTGAGAAATTAATCGGTGCAAAAGCTCAAACTAATTTTAGTGAGTTAAAACCAACGTGAAAGAAAGGAGAGGTGCACACAGTGAAGAATTTAGTACTATATTGAGTGTGTGTGTAATATTCAACAAAGCGAGCTTAAAGGTAATGTGAGACAGCTAGTGGTCTTGGCAAGAGGAAAGGCTTTGTGTAAGATTAATATGTGCTTCCACACCATCAATCAATACATTCTCACATGCATTCTTACTGGATTTACATATCAAGGGTTTAGAGTAAAAGGGGCCAAAGTGTCATTTTCCTAGTTTTATAGCAGAGCATAAACTTAAATTTTTATTTAAAACATAACATTGGAACCGTTCCCACTTATACAGTAATTTACAGTAAATTTAAATTATATTCCAAATTTAATCTAGGGTTTTCACTTGAGTCTCTTGGACTTTCCCCTTTATTTTAATGTTGTTTATGATTACAAATGTGCTTTTTTTTTTACCATCAGATAGAGCTTAACAATAGTACAAATTTCAAGCTAAAATGTCACTTTTGCCCCTTTCACACCAAACCCTTGATACATAGGGTTTATATAAACACTCGCACATAAATACACACACACACACACACACACACAGATTGTGCTAGAGTCCCCCAGACAGCCGGAGGTGGTGGTGTCTGGTCAGTGCTTGGTTGTGTGCGTAGTTGTGTGTGTGCGCGTCCGTGTATCTGTGTGTGTTTCTGTTCATGTGAGCGCGTGTGGGGATCCTGCTGTGCGCGGGCGGCTCTCCGTACATCTGCCCCGCCATCGCTCTGATGTTCTCAGTGTACCTGCTCTGAATGCCGTCCTGCCTGTGGACGCCGTCCTGCCTGTGGACGCCGTCCTGCCTGTGGACGCCGTCCTGCGTGTGGCTGCGTGTGTGTGTGTGTGTGTATCTGCGGGCGTGAGCGTCCCCGTACCGCTGCGTGTCGCCGCACGTGCGCCCGAGCGCGTTGTCCAGCTCGCCGCGGCCCTGTGGGTCGGCGAGCGTTCGACCGCGTGCGTGTGCGTATTCGTATCCATACCTACTCCTGTTTAAATTCCTCTCCGTATCTCCCTCTGCGTATCTGTTTAAGCCGCCCAGTGTCTGGCTGTGGGCGACGTGCCCGAGCCCGTACCTAGCGGTTTGGGCGTGCTCCCCTTCATCCTGACTACACTCGTCACCCGTCTCCCTTCGTGCCAAACCGTATGTGTAGCCGCTACGCCTCTCCCTTGGGTGAAAGCCGTAGGTGTATCTCGTGTGCGTCTCCCCCGGCTTTTGCGCGTAACGCTGCCTGTGGCTGAGAGGCAGCGGCTCCGACGCTCGCCTCCTCAGCGTGGGGAGGAGGGAGGAGGAGCGGCGAGGAGGGGGCGGCTGCTGCTGCTGCCGCTGATGGAGGAGGGGGAGGAGGTCACCCGCTCGTACCTGGTTGCTGGAGCCCGTGTGGAGGTCGGGGTGATGGGTGGCGGCGACGCTGGTGGCGGTGCTTGGCGCAGCGTTCATATATCCCATCTGCGATAAGAGAAAAGAAATCATGCAAAATACCCAGACAAAACTACTTGTCTTGCTCAGAATGGCCTAGTGGACGGATAATCAGGAGTTTGCAGGTTCAGTCCCTGCAACAAGGGGAAAGAACATCTGTCTGAACCTCGCAGCTCTTCCAAGGTGCATGAATCAAAAAGAACCAAAGGAAACAGAAGTATCCAGCTACTTTTGGAGAATAGACAAAGCTTAAACATTTAAAAACAACACCGCAACCAAAGCTTTGTCCACTGTATGCCAAGAGGAGCTGAATTATTTTCATTCCTTCAGTCCCTGCAGCAGTCAATATTGTGTCCATCATCAGCCATGTGTCCTGTCAAAGTGCCATTGAGCAAGACACTGAACTCCTACCTGCTCACTGTACAGAAAAGTCTCTCTGGATAAGTGTTAGCTACATATTTACATTGTAAAATTGCCTGCCAAGTTCACTTGAGTTTTTGGCAGGAGAATATACACTATGCACAAACCATACACCTAAAACACAAATATGCTATACAGCTAGACAGTCACTGTCAGGGAGGGAGCCTTTATGCTTGCGTTTTCATTATTCTTGCCCAGCTGTGTCCATACTGTGGGAGGCTGGAATGCTGCATTACTAATCTTCACTAAAATGGACGGGCTGAGTGCTCTTTGAATAAAAGGGTTACACTTGTCATGGAAAAAAGAGCAGGATCCTCGCCACTCCAACATCAGTTTTCAAACGGCTTTGTAAACAGATAGTGAAGTGGCTCAACCTGATTTCATAGTGCCTCCCCATCGTAACATTGTTCTGTGTAGGTCCAGGCAGCATCGGGGTGTATTATGTGGAGGATAGATGCCTATATATAGTAGAGCCTCTTTCCTCCAAAGCTCAAATGTCACAACCAACCGGCTTACTGACTGATCATCTCTCAAGAGAGAGATACAGCCGGTCCTACACTGCAAAAAATAGCAACGATTAAAAGTCACGTAATTTAGTGTTGAGTCTTAAAATCTTTTTTTTTTTTGAGGTAAAGTGACAAATCTGCCAGTGAGGTGAGATAATTTCATGAAACTGCACTGGAAAAAAGATATCATCTCACCCCATTGGTGGATTTCTTCTTCTTGTTTGATGAGAAACAAGATTTTAAAACTGAATGAGAGATTAAATCACTTGTCAAAATGAGACTAAATCACTTGTCAAAATGAGACTAAATCACTTGTCAAAATGAGACTAAATCACTTGAGGTTGAACATCTCAACTCAAGATGAACATTGCGTTGTGCGTTTAACATTTCATGTCCCTCCGTCCCAGAATTGTTCAGAGAAAGTGAGAGGTTTTCCGCCGTGGCCCTGATGTGAAATTCCCCGACTTTTCCATGTCTTTCCATAACTAAATCAGAGCGCTTCCATGACCTAAAAATGTCATTCCTTCCTTCCGTCTTTTTAATGTTTTTTTTCTAAATGGGGGAACAGTCTGGTTGCCACTACAGTTGGGCTCGCTGTGGAGGAAAAACAGCTGAAAACCACCATCTAATGCGACGAAATGTGCGAAACAAGTTGGAAAATACATTCTGGCGTGTTCCTGTAAAGCGACCTATATGTGAAACTCCCTGTTAAGCCGCCCCGCTGTACCTGTGCAGAGGATCGCAGCAGCACCAGCTGGATGGTGCCCCTGGCGGTGCCCTCCGCTGACATGGAGCGTCTGAGCGTCTCCATGGCGGCGTGGTTGGAGCGTCCGAGCAGAGACTCGCCGTTCACCGCGATCAGCTGGTCGTTGACGCGCAACCGTCCGTCCTGATGGGAGAAGACAGATGTGGAATTATGGTTGTGGAATTGTGGAATTATTATCAAAATTAAGGTCACATTTCCTGTAAACCTCACTACAAAGATGTTTCTACTCAGATTCACATACGACATCACAGCACATCATACTTGCATGGCAATAAACAAAACACAGATATGACATTGAGTAAAAAAGTCTGCAAAAGCTCAGTCATCAATACAGTTTAAAGAGAGAAGAGGGGAGCAGAGCGGCGAGGAAGAGAAATTGGAAGAGCTGGGTGTTGTGTGTGTGTGAGAGAGAGAGAGAGAGAGAGAGAGAGAGAGAGACAGAAGAGTAGAAAATGGAAGAGGAGGGGAAGGCAAGAAAATTGTAGAGTTAGCAATCTATTGAGAGTGGGAGAGCCACGATAAATACATAGAGCAGCTAATGGAATAGCCTCCGTGGGCACTAAATCACTTCTAAGTGTTTTAAATAGCAGCCTCTTGTAGACAGGCAACACAGAATAGTGCCCTGGAGGGAGAGGGAGAGGGGGGAGAGAGAGAGAGAGAGGGGGGGGGGGGGGGAGAGAGAGAGAAAGAGGAGAGAGAGAAAGAGAGAGAGAGCAAAACACATTAAAAAAAGTATTGCAGAGGGAGAAAAAAAAGCCAATAGAGATGGAGACAATCAGAGACACACACACACACACACACACACACACACACACTAAAGACTCCCTTGGTGTGTGTGGAGTCATGAACGGTCCATTATGGTCAATGGTGCCCTTTGACCCCATCTCATTAACAAGGCACCGTCCTGACTGACCTCGAGTGCAGATTGGGATGGCACACACACACACACACACACACACACACACACACACACACGCAAGCCCACCCAACATGCCAATCACCTGAGTTCATAAAAGGTTATTACACACAAGTTTTGTGCTTGTAACCAAATCCACACCAAAGTGTTTGATCTTTACCAAAATCAGCGGGTGACATTGATTTTCTCCAATTTTCTGTAATACTTCCAACTAATTTCCTCATTCCCCAAGTTAGCGGCGCCATCAATGTAATTTTAATTTGTCTTCTTTATCATATTCTTTGAAATGATCGCAGGACAGAATCAGGGATCAAGTCAAAGAAATATTTTTTTATAATTGAGGCCCCAGGCCCTGTCAGCAACCGAAACTCTTTAATGGAAATAGGTTAGATCTCTCCATGACTCTTCTTCATCTCCTCCCTTTTTTTGCCTGCTGTGTGAGTGTGTGTGTGTGTGTGTGTGTGTGTGTGTGTGTGTGTGTGTGTGTGTGTGTGTGTGTGTGTGTCAGTCAGACTCAGGGGAAACCGGGTCCCCTCCTCTGTCCCGGCCTGGCACTGCACAGTCTCATTACCCGGCCCCTTAGCTGCTTTTCATTAGCATGCATCAACATCTAGGAGGAGAGACACACACACACACACACACTCACACACACACACACATAGAGAACGCACACACACACACACACACACACACACACACACACATGGGTATAGTGTGCCTGCTGAGTGTCTCCACTCTTCAATTTTCCTTTTGTGTCTTCTTATTCAGACTCTTTCCATCTCTCTCCATTGTTCAGTCCCTCTCATTTCTTCCCTCTCTCATATTCCCTCCCTTCCCAATCGCCGTCTTCCACAGATCGGCTCTCTCCCTCCCTCCCCACGTTCTGTCTCTCTCTTCTTCCTCCCTCCTCTATCTCGCTCCTTCACTCTTCCTCTTATGTGGCATCTTGTCCCAGAAACCTGCTTCGCAGCCAACCGGAGATCTTACTAGACCATTCTGTCAGAGCGCTATCCGGATCGGCAGCTGTCAGAAAAAACGACTTCTGAAGACGCTTCGGGGAGCCGCTGTGTGACCGCCGCTGATCCCAGACCAGCCGTTATCTACGCCCCGCACACTCAGCTCTGCGCTTCCTTTTTCGTTCAGCGCTGATCTGGGAACGGCGGTGGGGGGGGGGGGGGCGCAAGGAGCTCTGAGAGGGCCAGATATGGAGGCCAAGTGGAGGAGTCTTTAAACTGTTGAAAGGGGATGTTGTTTTTTCCCTGACGCGCTCACACTTGAAGGAGGTACTGAGTGATACAGATAAGATGGCTGCGGGTGCTGAAGTGACGAGGCCAGCTGGGGTCAAGGGGGGTCAAAGGTTGAGGGAAGACGAGCGGGCGGGGGGGGGCGAGGAAGCGGGCTGTGGCCTCGGACAGACGAGAGAGACGGGAAGTGAGATCGAGAGGGGAGGGGTGCAAAGGAAGAGGAGATGAGAGGAAACAACACAGAGGCATCAGAAAGGGTGGAGAGTCTGCAAGTGGAGGAGAGGAAGAGCAGAGATAACAACAGATAAGAGAGAGAGCACAAAAAAAAACACAGCAGTCTCAACAGCACTTTGCATAAGCTACACCCAGAAAAAGAGAGTAGTTTGGTTAAGGAAAAGGTTCTATATAAAATTGGAGCAACCTCAATAGACATTTATTCATCTGAAAATGTTGCTGATTATTACTTTAAACCAATTTTTGCAAAGGGCCTCCAGAAATGGCCACCTGGGGCCCCTGTGACACCCAGCGAAGACGAAGGACGTGGATTCTCTACCTTGTAAGCGGCCCCTCCATGGATGATGGACTTGATGAAGATGCCCAGGTCCTCTCCGGTCTCCCTGGACTTGTTGCCCTTCAGGCTGACCCCCAGGCCGGCCGAACCCGTGTCGTTGAGGGGGATCTCGTACATCAGCTGCTCCCTGCCGTCCTCCAGCACCAGGCTGCCTGCCTCCTCCCCTTTCTGCCAGAGAGAGAGAAAAGAGAGAAAGGAGAGGGAAGGAGGGATGGAAGGAGACAGAATTTAAATGGGGCCCGTCTGGCTTTTTAGACTTACTCCCGAGTTCTGATATATTTTCTCGATGTTTGTGTGAAAAGCCGTTATTTCAGACAGGAAAAGCCCTTTAATACATACACCTAATACCTACTTTACATAATAACTATATGATCGCTGACAAGCGAGGCAGGAATACCAAATCGAATGCAGTGTGTTATAATGCATGCTCTTACACCACACCGATTATATTGAACACCAAAACGGAGAGAGAAAAGGGAGAGAGGGGAGAAGAGAGAGGATTAAAGAGTCATGAAGGGAGAAGGCTGGGGCAGAAAAAAGGAAGACAGAGAGAGGGAAAGAAAAAGAAAAGAGGAGCAGGTGTTGTGCACCGGAAAGGGAGATGAAGGTGGTGAGAAAGAGAGAGAGAGAAAGGGAGAGAGGTACTGTAGAGAGGTTATTCCATTTGGAGATGAAAGGCGCAGACGGAGAGCGTGCCATTTCTAAAGGAAACATAATAACCTTTTCATACCTCCTCCTGGAGCACAGTGGGGGGTGGGGGTGGGAGAGGGGGGAGGGAGGGGGAGAGAGAGAGAGAGAGAGAGAGGGGGAGTGGGTGGAGGCGCAGAGGAGCATTTAAAGTAATAACCCGTCCCTGAGGTACACCCGCCTTCTCTTATTCACACCCCCCCCTCTCTTTACATTACCTCCTTCACCCTTCTAATCTCTCAATCTTACCATCTCTCCGCTCTCTCCGCCTCTCCTCTTCCAGCTATCTCTCCCTCTCTCTCAATTTCTCTTTCTCCTCCTTCTCCCCAGACTCCTGCTCCATCTCTCCCTCCTACAGGACCCCCAACCCACCCCCCACCCCCCCTTTCCATTTAATGTGAACAAAATGACCGCGGTGGCGGCAACAGCGGCATTGCTCCGAAAATGAAAAGGGGGGGGGGGGGGGGGGGGGGGGCAGGAGGAGGAGACTCCACACTTCACCTCCAAGCCTTATTTTTCTTTGAGGAGGAAGGATTGGGAGGTTAAGAGTGTGTGGTGTGTGTGTGTGTGTGTGCAGATGCATTTTGCACTTGTTTGAGTGTATAACTGCTTGGAGAGTATGAGCACCTGAAAGCTGTTCTGCTGTATCATTCAGTTCACGACTCGCCCAAGAAAATACGTTTTTTTGCATTCACAGCACAGTCTCCATAACGT